>NW_026777765.1:0-109309 GCF_028023285.1 Balaenoptera ricei
TGTTTGTAGTTTTCTTGCTGATGGTTATTCTGACAAGTGTGAGCTGATACCTGTCTGTGGTTGAATTCGAATGTGCCACATAATCTGTTGAAATTGAGCTTTAAGGCATGTCCTTTTCTATTTTTCAAGCTGTGATTACCCCTTAGTTCTTCAAAGTGTTCTCTTTAAGTATGTGTCACATTTTGAAATGTTTTGGCCTTTACCTCCCTCAAGACATTTTGAGGGCCTGTTTCATTTACAGTTCTGCAGTACTTGTTCCTATGAAGTGACCATTAGCACAGGCTTTAAAGCTGCTTTTGCAGGTAACTGCCAGAGGGCGGCAGCCTTTCTATGTCCCCCACCCTGGTAACTAGGGAAAAGCCCTTGCGGCCTGTGGTGTTTCTCGGTTATAAATTAGAGTGGAGTGTTCCCGGACAAACCCACACAAGCTGATGTCTCCTTACTTTTGTTGGATTTTACATTTAATTTTTATTTTTTATTGGAGTAATTTTCCACTGTGTACGTGGACCACTTCTACTTTGTGCATTCCTCGGTTGATGGACATTTTCATTGCTTCCAAGTGTTGGCTATGGTAAATATTGTTGGAGTGCAGGATTGCCAGGCTGTGACTTTTCGATTCTCATTTTCTCAGGTGATAGGCCCATCAGTGGGTGTGATTGATTGACTGGTAGCACCGTATTTCCCTTTTCAAAGCACCTTCTTTGTGTTTTCATTAGTGGCTCTTACCACGTCCCCCTTAGAATCGAGGGTACGCATTTCTCCACAATCGCTTCAGCATTTATTGTTTGCAGCATTTATGCTAATGGCCCTTCTGGCTGCTGTGAGCTGATAGGTGTTTGTAATTTGGGTTTCCATGTCTTTGAAAACTCGTAAAACTCATCATTTTTCTCCACCGTTTTGTTTTCTGTTAAAAAAAAGGAAACAATTGGGAGTACAATAGAACTCTTGAAATTGTGTTCTTGGAATGTTGCCCTCTTTTGAAATTTTTGGTCGATTTTCCACCCCAGAATTTTTTTAGAAAGCAGGTGTCTTTTACCGAACTGCAAGTTTGGTGAATATTTAGTGACCTTTAGCAATGGGTTTAAAGCTGCTGTTGTGGGAAGTGGCCTCAAGCAGGAAGCATATCTCCATTCCCATATCTGGCTACTAGGGCAGCAGAGCCTTTCTGGAAGTCGTGTTCCTAGTTTGTAAATTACATTGGAATGTGCATGGAGAAAGCCCCATAAGTATATGTCTCATTATTTCTTCTTGGTTTTAAAATTTTTTTAAATTGGGGTAAAGCTTAGAATATTGTTTGTCCTAGGTGTACACAATCTGGTTCGTTTGTACATTATATATGTCTATTCAAGTACAGATACTCTTCTCATGTAAAATGTTACTGAGGGTTCCGCAGACCTCCCTTGTTATATGGTTGGTCTTTTTGAGATATGTATATAATATGTGTTTGTATACATATAGTAACACTAATCTTAATTTATCCATTCCCCCCACCTTTCCTTTTAGATGAGCATAGTTTGTTTTCTAAGTCTGTGAGTGTCTTTCTCTGTGGAAATATGTTCCTTTGTGTCAGTTATTAGATAACGCCTATAAGTGATATCATAGAATATAGGTCTTTTGCTTTCCGACTTACCTCATGTTTCGTGATTATCTCCAGACTCATTTGTGGTGCCTCAGAGAGCAGTGGTTCAATGTTTTCCATGGCTATTATTCCATTGTGTACATGGACCACTTCTTCTTTATCCATTTACCGGTTGTTGGACATTTTGATTGCTTCACTGTCTTGGCTATTGTGAATAAGGCTGCACTGCAGCTTTTGCGGCCTGTGTCTTCTCGATTCTTGTCTTCTCAAGTGAGAGGTCCATTGGTGCGCCTGCTGGAGTGAATGGTACCTCCATTTTTACTTTTAAACACAGCTCCTTTCTGTTCTCATTATTGGCTGTTACCCCTTCACGTCTCACCAGCAGGTAGAGGGTACACAGTTCCCTAAAACCCCTTCAGCATTTATTGTTTGTAGACTTTTTGCTCATGGTCAGTCGACTGGTGTAAGTTGAAACTTTTTGTAGATTAGATTGCATGGGTCTAACACTCCCTGAGGTTGAGCTTTTATGCATTTTCCTTTTTTTTAAAAGAGCGTGAGTAAAACTTAACTCTTCATACTCTCTTCTTGAAACATTTGCCTGTTTTGAATTGTTTTGTCCATTCCCTCCTTCAGCACAATTTTTTAGGGCAGGTGTCCTTTACAGCCCTGAGTCCTTGGGAATGTTAAGTGACCATTAGCTGTGAGTTTAAAGCTGTTCTTGCAGGAAACGGCCACAAGGTGGCAGCATTTCCCCTTTACCATATTTGGTTACTAGGGAAACAGAGCCTTAATGGAAGTGGTGTTCTAGGTTGTAAATTAGAATGGAATGTGCCAGGGAAAAGCCCTTTAAGTTTATGTCTCATTACTTCTTGTTCATATTTGTAATTTTATTTTTTATCCCAGCAAATATGATTACAATGGTTTGTTTGTTCTAGGTGTGCAAGATGTGGTTCTTTCCCACATATACATGCATCTATTCTTCCTCGCATCCTTTTCCCATGTAGGTTATGACACAATGTTGAGTAGTCTTCTCCTGGTCTTCCGTACGTCTTTGGTGGTTATATATTTCACATGGTTTGTATATCTCTGTTAACCCCAATGTGGCAATGTATCCAATCCTCATCCCTTTCTATTTGGTGAACCATAAGTTTTTTAATGAATCTGTGATTGCCTTTCTCTGTGGAAATATCTTCATTGGTATCAATTTTTAAGTAACTCTTAAAAGTGATATGATAGGATATGTGCCTTTTGCTTTCTCACTTACTACACGTGGCGTGATTACGTCTAGACTCATCTATGGTGCTGCAAACGGCATTGTTTCATTTTTTTCACTAGCGAATATTCCATCTGTACATGGAGGAGTTCTTCTTTGTCCATCCATCTGTTGGTGGACTTTTTGGTTACTTCCATTTTCTTGGCTATTGTAATACTGTGCAGTGCAGATTTGCCTGCCTGTGTCTTTCCAATTCTCTCTTCTTAGGTTATACGTCGAGGAGTGGGCCTGCTGGATCATATAGTAGCTCAATGTTTAACTTTTTAAGGCACCTCCATTCTGTTCTCATTCGTGGCCCTTTCCAAGTTACGTCCCCTTTGAAGTTGAGGGTATGCATTTCTCCACAACACCTTCAGCATTTATTGTTTGTAGTTTTCTTGCTGATGTTTATTCTGACAAGTGTGAGCTGATACCTCTCTGTGGTTGAATTCGAATGTGCCACATAATCTGTTGAAATTGAGCTTTAAGGCATGTCCTTTTCTATTTTTCAAGCTGTGATTACCCCTTAGTTCTTCAAAGTGTTCTCTTTAAGTATGTGTCACATTTTGAAATGTTTTGGCCTTTACCTCCCTCAAGACATTTTGAGGGCCTGTTTCATTTACAGTTCTGCAGTACTTGTTCCTATGAAGTGACCATTAGCACAGGCTTTAAAGCTGCTTTTGCAGGTAACTGCCAGAGGGCGGCAGCCTTTCTATGTCCCCCACCCTGGTAACTAGGGAAAAGCCCTTGCGGCCTGTGGTGTTTCTCGGTTATAAATTAGAGTGGAGTGTGCCCGGACAAACCCACACAAGCTGATGTCTCCTTACTTTTGTTGGATTTTTACATTTAATTTTTATTTTTTATTGGAGTAATTTTCCATTGTGTACGTGGACCACTTCTACTTTGTGCATTCCTCGGTTGATGGACATTTTCATTGCTTCCAAGTGTTGGCTATGGTAACTATTGTTGGAGTGCAGGATTGCCAGGCTGTGACTTTTCGATTCTCATTTTCTCAGGTGATAGGCCCAGCAGTGGGTGTGATTGATTGACTGGTAGCACCGTGTTACCCTTTTCAAAGCACCTTCTTTGTGTTTTCATTAGTGGCTCTTACCACGTCCCCCTTAGAATCGAGGGTACGCATTTCTCCACAATCGCTTCAGCATTTATTGTTTGCAGCATTTATGCTAATGGCCCTTCTGGCTGCTGTGAGCTGATAGGTTTTTGTAATGTGGGTTTGCATGTCTTTGAAAACTCGTAAAACTCATCATTTTTCTCTACCGTTTTCTTTTCTGTTAAAAAAAAGGAAACAATTGGGAGTACAATAGAACTCTTGAAATTGTGTTCTTGGAAGGTTGCCCTCTTTTGAAATTTTTGGTCGATTTTCCACCCCAGAATTTTTTTAGAAAGCAGGTGTCTTTTACCGAACTGCAAGTTTGGTGAATATTTAGTGACCTTTAGCAATGGGTTTAAAGCTGCTGTTGTAGGAAGTGGCCTCAAGCAGGAAGCATATCTCCATTCCCATATCTGGCTACTAGGGCAGCAGAGCCTTTCTGGAAGTCGTGTTCCTAGTTTGTAAATTACATTGGAATGTGCATGGAGAAAGCCCCATAAGTTTATGTCTCATTATTTCTTCTTGGTTTTAAAATTTTTTTGAATTGGGGTAAAGCTTAGAATATTGTTTGTCCTAGGTGTACGCCATCTGGTTCGTTTGTACATTATATATGTCTATTCAAGTACAGATACTCTTCTCATGTAAAATGTTACTGAGGGTTCCGCAGACCTCCCTTGTTATATGCTTGGTCTTTTTGAGATATGGATATAATATGTGTTTGCATACATATAGTAACACTAATCTTAATTTATCCATTCCCCACACCTTTCCTTTTAGATGAGCATAGTTTGTTTTCTAAGTCTGTGAGTGTCTTTCTCTGTGGAAATATGTTCCTTTGTGTCAGTTATTAGATAACGCCTATAAGTGATATCATAGAATATAGGTCTTTTGCTTTCCGACTTACCTCATGTTTCGTGATTATCTCCAGACTCATTTGTGGTGCCTCAGAGAGCAGTGGTTCATTGTTTTCCATGGCTATTATTCCATTGTGTACATGGACCACTTCTTCTTTATCCATTTACCGGTTGTTGGACATTTTGATTGCTTCACTGTCTTGGCTATTGTGAATAAGGCTGCACTGCAGCTTTTGCGGCCTGTGTCTTCTCGATTCTTGTCTTCTCAAGTGAGAGGTCCATTGGTGCGCCTGCTGGAGTGAATGGTACCTCCATTTTTACTTTTAAACACAGCTCCTTTCTGTTCTCATTATTGGCTGTTACCCCTTTACGTCTCACCAGCAGGTAGAGGGTACACAGTTCCCTAAAACCCCTTCAGCATTTATTGTTTGTAGACTTTTTGCTCATGGTCAGTCGACTGGTGTAAGTTGAAACTTTTTGTAGATTAGATTGCATGGGTCTAACACTCCCTGAGGTTGAGCTTTTATGCATTTTCCTTTTTTTTAAAAGAGCGTGAGTAAAACTTAACTCTTCATACTCTCTTCTTGAAACATTTGCCTGTTTTGAATTGTTTTGTCCATTCCCTCCTTCAGCACAATTTTTTAGGGCAGGTGTCCTTTACAGCCCTGAGTCCTTGGGAATGTTAAGTGACCATTAGCTGTGAGTTTAAAGCTGTTCTTGCAGGAAACGGCCACAAGGTGGCAGCATTTCCCCTTTACCATATTTGGTTACTAGGGAAACAGAGCCTTAATGGAAGTGGTGTTGTAGGTTGTAAATTAGAATGGAATGTGCCAGGGAAAAGCCCTTTAAGTTTATGTCTCATTACTTCTTGTTCATATTTGTAGTTTACTTTTTAATTTTTATCCCAGCATATATGATTACAATGGTTTGTTTGTTCTAGGTGTGCAAGATGTGGTTCTTTCACACATATACATGTATCTATTCTTCCTCGCATCCTTTTCCCATGTAGGTTATGACACAATGTTGAGTAGTCTTCTCCTGGTCTTCCGTACGTCTTTGGTGGTTATATATTTCACATGGTTTGTATATCTCTGTTAACCCCAATGTGGCAATGTATCCAATCCTCATCCCTTTCTATTTGGTGAACCATAAGTTTTTTAATGAATCTGTGATTGCCTTTCTCTGTGGAAATATCTTCATTGGTATCAATTTTTAAGTAACTCTTAAAAGTGATATGATAGGATATGTGCCTTTTGCTTTCTCACTTACTACACGTGGCGTGATTACGTCTAGACTCATCTATGGTGCTTCAAATAGCATTGTTTCATTTTTTCACTAGCGAATATTCCATCTGTACATGGAGGAGTTCTTCTTTGTCCATCCATCTGTTGGTGGACTTTTTGGTTACTTCCATATCTTGGCTATTGTAATGGTGTGCAATGCAGATTTGCCTGCCTGTGTCTTTCCAATTCTCTCTTCTTAGGTTATACGTCGAGGAGTGGGCCTGCTGGATCATATGGTAGCTCAATGTTTACCTTTTTAAGGCACCTCCATTCTGTTCTCATTCGTGGCCCTTTCCAAGTTACGTCCCCTTTGATGTTGAGGGTATGCATTTCTCCACAACACCTTCAACATTTATTGTTTGTAGTTTTCTTGCTGATGGTTATTCTGACAAGTGTGAGCTGATACCTGTCTGTGGTTGAATTCGAATGTGCCACATAATCTGTTGAAATTGAGCTTTAAGGCATGTCCTTTTCTATTTTTCAAGCTGTGATTACCCCTTAGTTCTTCAAAGTGTTCTCTTTAAGTATGTGTCACATTTTGAAATGTTTTGGCCTTTACCTCCCTCAAGACATTTTGAGGGCCTGTTTCATTTACAGTTCTGCAGTACTTGTTCCTATGAAGTGACCATTAGCACAGGCTTTAAAGCTGCTTTTGCAGGTAACTGCCAGAGGGCGGCAGCCTTTCTATGTCCCCCACCCTGGTAACTAGGGAAAAGCCCTTGCGGCCTGTGGTGTTTCTCGGTTATAAATTAGAGTGGAGTGTTCCCGGACAAACCCACACAAGCTGATGTCTCCTTACTTTTGTTGGATTTTACATTTAATTTTTATTTTTTATTGGAGTAATTTTCCACTGTGTACGTGGACCACTTCTACTTTGTGCATTCCTCGGTTGATGGACATTTTCATTGCTTCCAAGTGTTGGCTATGGTAAATATTGTTGGAGTGCAGGATTGCCAGGCTGTGACTTTTCGATTCTCATTTTCTCAGGTGATAGGCCCATCAGTGGGTGTGATTGATTGACTGGTAGCACCGTATTTCCCTTTTCAAAGCACCTTCTTTGTGTTTTCATTAGTGGCTCTTACCACGTCCCCCTTAGAATCGAGGGTACGCATTTCTCCACAATCGCTTCAGCATTTATTGTTTGCAGCATTTATGCTAATGGCCCTTCTGGCTGCTGTGAGCTGATAGGTGTTTGTAATTTGGGTTTCCATGTCTTTGAAAACTCGTAAAACTCATCATTTTTCTCCACCGTTTTGTTTTCTGTTAAAAAAAAGGAAACAATTGGGAGTACAATAGAACTCTTGAAATTGTGTTCTTGGAATGTTGCCCTCTTTTGAAATTTTTGGTCGATTTTCCACCCCAGAATTTTTTTAGAAAGCAGGTGTCTTTTACCGAACTGCAAGTTTGGTGAATATTTAGTGACCTTTAGCAATGGGTTTAAAGCTGCTGTTGTGGGAAGTGGCCTCAAGCAGGCAGCATATCTCCATTCCCATATCTGGGTACTAGGACAGCAGAGCCTTTCTGGAAGTCGTGTTCCTAGTTTGTAAATTACATTGGAATGTGCATGGAGAAAGCCCCATAAGTATATGTCTCATTATTTCTTCTTGGTTTTAAAATTTTTTTAAATTGGGGTAAAGCTTAGAATATTGTTTGTCCTAGGTGTACACAATCTGGTTCGTTTGTACATTATATATGTCTATTCAAGTACAGATACTCTTCTCATGTAAAATGTTACTGAGGGTTCCGCAGACCTCCCTTGTTATATGGTTGGTCTTTTTGAGATATGTATATAATATGTGTTTGTATACATATAGTAACACTAATCTTAATTTATCCATTCCCCCCACCTTTCCTTTTAGATGAGCATAGTTTGTTTTCTAAGTCTGTGAGTGTCTTTCTCTGTGGAAATATGTTCCTTTGTGTCAGTTATTAGATAACGCCTATAAGTGATATCATAGAATATAGGTCTTTTGCTTTCCGACTTACCTCATGTTTCGTGATTATCTCCAGACTCATTTGTGGTGCCTCAGAGAGCAGTGGTTCAATGTTTTCCATGGCTATTATTCCATTGTGTACATGGACCACTTCTTCTTTATCCATTTACCGGTTGTTGGACATTTTGATTGCTTCACTGTCTTGGCTATTGTGAATAAGGCTGCACTGCAGCTTTTGCGGCCTGTGTCTTCTCGATTCTTGTCTTCTCAAGTGAGAGGTCCATTGGTGCGCCTGCTGGAGTGAATGGTACCTCCATTTTTACTTTTAAACACAGCTCCTTTCTGTTCTCATTATTGGCTGTTACCCCTTCACGTCTCACCAGCAGGTAGAGGGTACACAGTTCCCTAAAACCCCTTCAGCATTTATTGTTTGTAGACTTTTTGCTCATGGTCAGTCGACTGGTGTAAGTTGAAACTTTTTGTAGATTAGATTGCATGGGTCTAACACTCCCTGAGGTTGAGCTTTTATGCATTTTCCTTTTTTTTAAAAGAGCGTGAGTAAAACTTAACTCTTCATACTCTCTTCTTGAAACATTTGCCTGTTTTGAATTGTTTTGTCCATTCCCTCCTTCAGCACAATTTTTTAGGGCAGGTGTCCTTTACAGCCCTGAGTCCTTGGGAATGTTAAGTGACCATTAGCTGTGAGTTTAAAGCTGTTCTTGCAGGAAACGGCCACAAGGTGGCAGCATTTCCCCTTTACCATATTTGGTTACTAGGGAAACAGAGCCTTAATGGAAGTGGTGTTCTAGGTTGTAAATTAGAATGGAATGTGCCAGGGAAAAGCCCTTTAAGTTTATGTCTCATTACTTCTTGTTCATATTTGTAATTTTATTTTTTATCCCAGCAAATATGATTACAATGGTTTGTTTGTTCTAGGTGTGCAAGATGTGGTTCTTTCCCACATATACATGCATCTATTCTTCCTCGCATCCTTTTCCCATGTAGGTTATGACACAATGTTGAGTAGTCTTCTCCTGGTCTTCCGTACGTCTTTGGTGGTTATATATTTCACATGGTTTGTATATCTCTGTTAACCCCAATGTGGCAATGTATCCAATCCTCATCCCTTTCTATTTGGTGAACCATAAGTTTTTTAATGAATCTGTGATTGCCTTTCTCTGTGGAAATATCTTCATTGGTATCAATTTTTAAGTAACTCTTAATAGTGATATGATAGGATATGTGTCTTTTGCTTTCTCACTTACTACACGTGGCGTGATTACGTCTAGACTCATCTATGGTGCTGCAAACGGCATTGTTTCATTTTTTTCACTAGCGAATATTCCATCTGTACATGGAGGAGTTCTTCTTTGTCCATCCATCTGTTGGTGGAGTTTTTGGTTACTTCCATATCTTGGCTATTGTAATACTGTGCAGTGCAGATTTGCCTGCCTGTGCCTTTCCAATTCTCTCTTCCTTGGTTTTACGTCGAGCAGTGGGCCTGCTGGATCATATAGTAGCTCAATGTTTACCTTTTTAAGGCATCTCCATTCTGTTCTCATTCGTGGCCCTTTCCAAGTTACGTCCCCTTTGAAGTTGAGGGTATGCATTTCTCCACAACACCTTCAGCATTTATTGTTTGTAGTTTTCTTGCTGATGGTTATTCTGACAAGTGTGAGCTGATACCTCTCTGTGGTTGAATTCGAATGTGCCACATAATCTGTTGAAACTGAGCTTTAAGGCATGTCCTTTTCTATTTTTCAAGCTGTGATTACCCCTTAGTTCTTCAAAGTGTTCTCTTTAAGTATGTGTCACATTTTGAAATGTTTTGGCCTTTACCTCCCTCAAGACATTTTGAGGGCCTGTTTCATTTACAGTTCTGCAGTACTTGTTCCTATGAAGTGACCATTAGCACAGGCTTTAAAGCTGCTTTTGCAGGTAACTGCCAGAGGGCGGCAGCCTTTCTATGTCCCCCACCCTGGTAACTAGGGAAAAGCCCTTGCGGCCTGTGGTGTTTCTCGGTTATAAATTAGAGTGGAGTGTGCCCGGACAAACCCACACAAGCTGATGTCTCCTTACTTTTGTTGGATTTTTACATTTAATTTTTATTTTTTATTGGAGTAATTTTCCACTGTGTACGTGGACCACTTCTACTTTGTGCATTCCTCGGTTGATGGACATTTTCATTGCTTCCAAGTGTTGGCTATGGTAAATATTGTTGGAGTGCAGGATTGCCAGGCTGTGACTTTTCGATTCTTATTTTCTCAGGTGGTAGGTCAGCAGTGGGTGTGATTGATTGACTGGTAGCACCGTGTTTCCCTTTTCAAAGCACCTTCTTTGTGTTTTCATTAGTGGCTCTTACCACGTCCCCCTTAGAATCGAGGGTACGCATTTCTCCACAATCGCTTCATCATTTATTGTTTGCAGCATTTATGCTAATGGCCCTTCTGGCTGCTGTGAGCTGATAGGTTTTTGTAATTTGGGTTTGCATGTCTTTGAAAACTCGTAAAACTCCTCATTTTTCTCCACCGTTGTCTTTTCTGTTAAATAAAAGGAAACAATTGGGAGTACAATAGAACTCTTGAAATTGTGTTCTTGGAAGGTTGCCCTCTTTTGAAATTTTTGGTCGATTTTCCACCCCAGAATTTTTTTAGAAAGCAGGTGTCTTTTACCGAACTGCAAGTTTGGTGAATATTTAGTGACCTTTAGCAATGGGTTTAAAGCTGCTGTTGTAGGAAGTGGCCTCAAGCAGGAAGCATATCTCCATTCCCATATCTGGCTACTAGGGCAGCAGAGCCTTTCTGGAAGTCGTGTTCCTAGTTTGTAAATTACATTGGAATGTGCATGGAGAAAGCCCCATAAGTTTATGTCTCATTATTTCTTCTTGGTTTTAAAATTTTTTTGAATTGGGGTAAAGCTTAGAATATTGTTTGTCCTAGGTGTACGCCATCTGGTTCGTTTGTACATTATATATGTCTATTCAAGTACAGATACTCTTCTCATGTAAAATGTTACTGAGGGTTCCGCAGACCTCCCTTGTTATATGCTTGGTCTTTTTGAGATATGGATATAATATGTGTTTGCATACATATAGTAACACTAATCTTAATTTATCCATTCCCCACACCTTTCCTTTTAGATGAGCATAGTTTGTTTTCTAAGTCTGTGAGTGTCTTTCTCTGTGGAAATATGTTCCTTTGTGTCAGTTATTAGATAACGCCTATAAGTGATATCATAGAATATAGGTCTTTTGCTTTCCGACTTACCTCATGTTTCGTGATTATCTCTAGACTCATTTGTGGTGCCTCAGAGAGCAGTGGTTCATTGTTTTCCATGGCTATTATTCCATTGTGTACATGGACCACTTCTTCTTTATCCATTTACCGGTTGTTGGACATTTTGATTGCTTCACTGTCTTGGCTATTGTGAATAAGGCTGCACTGCAGCTTTTGCGGCCTGTGTCTTCTCGATTCTTGTCTTCTCAAGTGAGAGGTCCATTGGTGCGCCTGCTGGAGTGAATGGTACCTCCATTTTTACTTTTAAACACAGCTCCTTTCTGTTCTCATTATTGGCTGTTACCCCTTTACGTCTCACCAGCAGGTAGAGGGTACACAGTTCCCTAAAACCCCTTCAGCATTTATTGTTTGTAGACTTTTTGCTCATGGTCAGTCGACTGGTGTAAGTTGAAACTTTTTGTAGATTAGATTGCATGGGTCTAACACTCCCTGAGGTTGAGCTTTTATCCATTTTCCTTTTTTTTAAAAGAGCGTGAGTAAAACTTAACTCTTCATACTCTCTTCTTGAAACATTTGCCTGTTTTGAATTGTTTTGTCCATTCCCTCCTTCAGCACAATTTTTTAGGGCAGGTGTCCTTTACAGCCCTGAGTCCTTGGGAATGTTAAGTGACCATTAGCTGTGAGTTTAAAGCTGTTCTTGCAGGAAACGGCCACAAGGTGGCAGCATTTCCCCTTTACCATATTTGGTTACTAGGGAAACAGAGCCTTAATGGAAGTGGTGTTCTAGGTTGTAAATTAGAATGGAATGTGCCAGGGAAAAGCCCTTTAAGTTTATGTCTCATTACTTCTTGTTCATATTTGTAGTTTACTTTTTATTTTTTATCCCAGTAAATATGATTACAATGGTTTGTTTGTTCTAGGTGTGCAAGATGTGGTTCTTTCACACATATACATGTATCTATTCTTCCTCGCATCCTTTTCCCATGTAGGTTATGACACAATGTTGAGTAGTCTTCTCCTGGTCTTCCGTACGTCTTTGGTGGTTATATATTTCACATGGTTTGTATATCTCTGTTAACCCCAATGTGGCAATGTATCCAATCCTCATCCCTTTCTATTTGGTGAACCATAAGTTTTTTAATGAATCTGTGATTGCCTTTCTCTGTGGAAATATCTTCATTGGTATCAATTTTTAAGTAACTCTTAAAAGTGATATGATAGGATATGTGCCTTTTGCTTTCTCACTTACTACACGTGGCGTGATTACGTCTAGACTCATCTATGGTGCTGCAAACGGCATTGTTTCATTTTTTTCACTAGCGAATATTCCATCTGTACATGGAGGAGTTCTTCTTTGTCCATCCATCTGTTGGTGGACTTTTTGGTTACTTCCATTTTCTTGGCTATTGTAATACTGTGCAGTGCAGATTTGCCTGCCTGTGTCTTTCCAATTCTCTCTTCTTAGGTTATACGTCGAGGAGTGGGCCTGCTGGATCATATAGTAGCTCAATGTTTACCTTTTTAAGGCACCTCCATTCTGTTCTCATTCGTGGCCCTTTCCAAGTTACGTCCCCTTTGAAGTTGAGGGTATGCATTTCTCCACAACACCTTCAGCATTTATTGTTTGTAGTTTTCTTGCTGATGTTTATTCTGACAAGTGTGAGCTGATACCTCTCTGTGGTTGAATTCGAATGTGCCACATAATCTGTTGAAATTGAGCTTTAAGGCATGTCCTTTTCTATTTTTCAAGCTGTGATTACCCCTTAGTTCTTCAAAGTGTTCTCTTTAAGTATGTGTCACATTTTGAAATGTTTTGGCCTTTACCTCCCTCAAGACATTTTGAGGGCCTGTTTCATTTACAGTTCTGCAGTACTTGTTCCTATGAAGTGACCATTAGCACAGGCTTTAAAGCTGCTTTTGCAGGTAACTGCCAGAGGGCGGCAGCCTTTCTATGGCCCCCACCCTGGTAACTAGGGAAAAGCCCTTGCGGCCTGTGGTGTTTCTCGGTTATAAATTAGAGTGGAGTGTGCCCGGACAAACCCACACAAGCTGATGTCTCCTTACTTTTGTTGGATTTTTACATTTAATTTTTATTTTTTATTGGAGTAATTTTCCATTGTGTACGTGGACCACTTCTACTTTGTGCATTCCTCGGTTGATGGACATTTTCATTGCTTCCAAGTGTTGGCTATGGTAACTATTGTTGGAGTGCAGGATTGCCAGGCTGTGACTTTTCGATTCTCATTGTCTCAGGTGATAGGCCCAGCAGTGGGTGTGATTGATTGACTGGTAGCACCGTGTTACCCTTTTCAAAGCACCTTCTTTGTGTTTTCATTAGTGGCTCTTACCACGTCCCCCTTAGAATCGAGGGTACGCATTTCTCCACAATCGCTTCAGCATTTATTGTTTGCAGCATTTATGCTAATGGCCCTTCTGGCTGCTGTGAGCTGATAGGTTTTTGTAATTTGGGTTTGCATGTCTTTGAAAACTCGTAAAACTCCTCATTTTTCTCCACCGTTTTCTTTTCTGTTAAAAAAAAGGAAACAATTGGGAGTACAATAGAACTCTTGAAATTGTGTTCTTGGAAGGTTGCCCTCTTTTGAAATTTTTGGTCGATTTTCCACCCCAGAATTTTTTTAGAAAGCAGGTGTCTTTTACCGAACTGCAAGTTTGGTGAATATTTAGTGACCTTTAGCAATGGGTTTAAAGCTGCTGTTGTGGGAAGTGGCCTCAAGCAGGAAGCATATCTCCATTCCCATATCTGGCTACTAGGGCAGCAGAGCCTTTCTGGAAGTCGTGTTCCTAGTTTGTAAATTACATTGGAATGTGCATGGAGAAAGCCCCATAAGTTTATGTCTCATTATTTCTTCTTGGTTTTAAAATTTTTTTGAATTGGGGTAAAGCTTAGAATATTGTTTGTCCTAGGTGTACGCCATCTGGTTCGTTTGTACATTATATATGTCTATTCAAGTACAGATACTCTTCTCATGTAAAATGTTACTGAGGGTTCCGCAGACCTCCCTTGTTATATGCTTGGTCTTTTTGAGATATGGATATAATATGTGTTTGCATACATATAGTAACACTAATCTTAATTTATCCATTCCCCCCACCTTTCCTTTTAGATGAGCATAGTTTGTTTTCTAAGTCTGTGAGTGTCTTTCTCTGTGGAAATATGTTCCTTTGTGTCAGTTATTAGATAACGCCTATAAGTGATATCATAGAATATAGGTCTTTTGCTTTCCGACTTACCTCATGTTTCGTGATTATCTCCAGACTCATTTGTGGTGCCTCAGAGAGCAGTGGTTCATTGTTTTCCATGGCTATTATTCCATTGTGTACATGGACCACTTCTTCTTTATCCATTTACCGGTTGTTGGACATTTTGATTGCTTCACTGTCTTGGCTATTGTGAATAAGGCTGCACTGCAGCTTTTGCGGCCTGTGTCTTCTCGATTCTTGTCTTCTCAAGTGAGAGGTCCATTGGTGCGCCTGCTGGAGTGAATGGTACCTCCATTTTTACTTTTAAACACAGCTCCTTTCTGTTCTCATTATTGGCTGTTACCCCTTTACGTCTCACCAGCAGGTAGAGGGTACACAGTTCCCTAAAACCCCTTCAGCATTTATTGTTTGTAGACTTTTTGCTCATGGTCAGTCGACTGGTGTAAGTTGAAACTTTTTGTAGATTAGATTGCATGGGTCTAACACTCCCTGAGGTTGAGCTTTTATCCATTTTCCTTTTTTTTAAAAGAGCGTGAGTAAAACTTAACTCTTCATACTCTCTTCTTGAAACATTTGCCTGTTTTGAATTGTTTTGTCCATTCCCTCCTTCAGCACAATTTTTTAGGGCAGGTGTCCTTTACAGCCCTGAGTCCTTGGGAATGTTAAGTGACCATTAGCTGTGAGTTTAAAGCTGTTCTTGCAGGAAACGGCCACAAGGTGGCAGCATTTCCCCTTTACCATATTTGGTTACTAGGGAAACAGAGCCTTAATGGAAGTGGTGTTCTAGGTTGTAAATTAGAATGGAATGTGCCAGGGAAAAGCCCTTTAAGTTTATGTCTCATTACTTCTTGTTCATAGTTGTAGTTTACTTTTTATTTTTTATCCCAGTAAATATGATTACAATGGTTTGTTTGTTCTAGGTGTGCAAGATGTGGTTCTTTCACACATATACATGTATCTATTCTTCCTCGCATCCTTTTCCCATGTAGGTTATGACACAATGTTGAGTAGTCTTCTCCTGGTCTTCCGTACGTCTTTGGTGGTTATATATTTCACATGGTTTGTATATCTCTGTTAACCCCAATGTGGCAATGTATCCAATCCTCATCCCTTTCTATTTGGTGAACCATAAGTTTTTTAATGAATCTGTGATTGCCTTTCTCTGTGGAAATATCTTCATTGGTATCAATTTTTAAGTAACTCTTAAAAGTGATATGATAGGATATGTGCCTTTTGCTTTCTCACTTACTACACGTGGCGTGATTACGTCTAGACTCATCTATGGTGCTGCAAACGGCATTGTTTCATTTTTTTCACTAGCGAATATTCCATCTGTACATGGAGGAGTTCTTCTTTGTCCATCCATCTGTTGGTGGACTTTTTGGTTACTTCCATTTTCTTGGCTATTGTAATACTGTGCAGTGCAGATTTGCCTGCCTGTGTCTTTCCAATTCTCTCTTCTTAGGTTATACGTCGAGGAGTGGGCCTGCTGGATCATATAGTAGCTCAATGTTTACCTTTTTAAGGCACCTCCATTCTGTTCTCATTCGTGGCCCTTTCCAAGTTACGTCCCCTTTGAAGTTGAGGGTATGCATTTCTCCACAACACCTTCAGCATTTATTGTTTGTAGTTTTCTTGCTGATGTTTATTCTGACAAGTGTGAGCTGATACCTCTCTGTGGTTGAATTCGAATGTGCCACATAATCTGTTGAAATTGAGCTTTAAGGCATGTCCTTTTCTATTTTTCAAGCTGTGATTACCCCTTAGTTCTTCAAAGTGTTCTCTTTAAGTATGTGTCACATTTTGAAATGTTTTGGCCTTTACCTCCCTCAAGACATTTTGAGGGCCTGTTTCATTTACAGTTCTGCAGTACTTGTTCCTATGAAGTGACCATTAGCACAGGCTTTAAAGCTGCTTTTGCAGGTAACTGCCAGAGGGCGGCAGCCTTTCTATGTCCCCCACCCTGGTAACTAGGGAAAAGCCCTTGCGGCCTGTGGTGTTTCTCGGTTATAAATTAGAGTGGAGTGTGCCCGGACAAACCCACACAAGCTGATGTCTCCTTACTTTTGTTGGATTTTTACATTTAATTTTTATTTTTTATTGGAGTAATTTTCCATTGTGTACGTGGACCACTTCTACTTTGTGCATTCCTCGGTTGATGGACATTTTCATTGCTTCCAAGTGTTGGCTATGGTAACTATTGTTGGAGTGCAGGATTGCCAGGCTGTGACTTTTCGATTCTCATTTTCTCAGGTGATAGGCCCAGCAGTGGGTGTGATTGATTGACTGGTAGCACCGTGTTACCCTTTTCAAAGCACCTTCTTTGTGTTTTCATTAGTGGCTCTTACCACGTCCCCCTTAGAATCGAGGGTACGCATTTCTCCACAATCGCTTCAGCATTTATTGTTTGCAGCATTTATGCTAATGGCCCTTCTGGCTGCTGTGAGCTGATAGGTTTTTGTAATTTGGGTTTGCATGTCTTTGAAAACTCGTAAAAGTCCTCATTTTTCTCCACCGTTTTCTTTTCTGTTAAAAAAAAGGAAACAATTGGGAGTACAATAGAACTCTTGAAATTGTGTTCTTGGAAGGTTGCCCTCTTTTGAAATTTTTGGTCAATTTTCCACCCCAGAATTTTTTTAGAAAGCAGGTGTCTTTTACCGAACTGTAAGTTTGGTGAATATTTAGTGACCTTTAGCAATGGGTTTAAAGCTGCTGTTGTGGGAAGTGGCCTCAAGCAGGCAGCATATCTCCATTCCCATATCTGGGTACTAGGACAGCAGAGCCTTTCTGGAAGTCGTGTTCCTAGTTTGTAAATTACATTGGAATGTGCATGGAGAAAGCCCCATAAGTTTATGTCTCATTATTTCTTCTTGGTTTTAAATTTTTTTTAAATTGGGGTAAAGCTTAGAATATTGTTTGTCCTAGGTGTACACAATCTGGTTCGTTTGTACATTATATATGTCTATTCAAGTACAGATCCTCTTCCCATGTAAAATGTTACTGACGGTTCCGCAGACCTCCCTTGCTATATGGTTGGTCTTTTTGAGATATGGATATAATGTGTGTTTGTATACATATAGTAACACTAATCTTAATTTATCCATTCCCCCCACCTTTCCTTTTAGATGAGCATAGTTTGTTTTCTAAGTCTGTGAGTGTCTTTCTCTTTGGAAATATGTTCCTTTGTGTCAGTTATTAGATAACGCCTATAAGTGATATCATAGAATATAGGTCTTTTGCTTTCCGACTTACCTCATGTTTCGTGATTATCTCCAGACTCATTTGTGGTGCCTCAGAGAGCAGTGGTTCATTGTTTTCCATGGCTATTATTCTATTGTGTACATGGACCACTTCTTCTTTATCCATTCACCTGTTGTTGGACATTTTGATTGCTCCACTGTGTTGGCTATTGTGAATAAGGCTGCACTGCAGCTTTTGCGGCCTGTGTCTTCTCGATTCTTGTCTTCTCAGGTGAGAGGTCCAATGGTGCGCCTGCTGTATCGAATGGTGCCTGCAGTTTTACTTTTAAACACAGCTCCTTTCTGTTCTCATTATTGGCTGTTACCTCTTCACATCTCACCAGCAGGTAGAGTGTACACAGTTCTCTAAAACCCCTTCAGCATTTATTGTTTGTAGACTTTTTGCTGATGGTAAGTCAACTGGTGTAAGTTGAAACTTTTTGTAGATTAGATTGCATGGGTCTAACACTCCCTGAGGTTGAGCTTTTATCCATTTTCCTTTTTTTTAAAAGAGCGTGAGTAAAACTTAACTCTTCATACTCTCTTCTTGAAACATTTGCCTGTTTTGAATTGTTTTGTCCATTCCCTCCTTCAGCACAATTTTTTAGGGCAGGTGTCCTTTACAGCCCTGAGTCCTTGGGAATGGTAAGTGTCCATTAGCTGTGAGTTTAAAGCTGTTCTTGCAGGAAACGGCCACAAGGTGGCAGCATTTCCCCTTTACCATATTTGGTTACTAGGGAAACAGAGCCTTAATGGAAGTGGTGTTGTAGGTTGTAAATTAGAATGGAATGTGCCAGGGAAAAGCCCTTTAAGTTTATGTCTCATTACTTCTTGTTCATATTTGTAGTTTACTTTTTATTTTTTATCCCAGTAAATATGATTACAATGGTTTGTTTGTTCTAGGTGTGCAAGATGTGGTTCTTTCACACATATACATGTATCTATTCTTCCTCGCATCCTTTTCCCATGTAGGTTATGACACAATGTTGAGTAGTCTTCTCCTGGTCTTCCGTACGTCTTTGGTGGTTATATATTTCACATGGTTTGTATATCTCTGTTAACCCCAATGTGGCAATGTATCCAATCCTCATCCCTTTCTATTTGGTGAACCATAAGTTTTTTAATGAATCTGTGATTGCCTTTCTCTGTGGAAATATCTTCATTGGTATCAATTTTTAAGTAACTCTTAAAAGTGATATGATAGGATATGTGCCTTTTGCTTTCTCACTTACTACACGTGGCGTGATTACGTCTAGACTCATCTATGGTGCTGCAAACGGCATTGTTTCATTTTTTTCACTAGCGAATATTCCATCTGTACATGGAGGAGTTCTTCTTTGTCCATCCATCTGTTGGTGGACTTTTTGGTTACTTCCATTTTCTTGGCTATTGTAATACTGTGCAGTGCAGATTTGCCTGCCTGTGTCTTTCCAATTCTCTCTTCTTAGGTTATACGTCGAGGAGTGGGCCTGCTGGATCATATAGTAGCTCAATGTTTACCTTTTTAAGGCACCTCCATTCTGTTCTCATTCGTGGCCCTTTCCAAGTTACGTCCCCTTTGAAGTTGAGGGTATGCATTTCTCCACAACACCTTCAGCATTTATTGTTTGTAGTTTTCTTGCTGATGTTTATTCTGACAAGTGTGAGCTGATACCTCTCTGTGGTTGAATTCGAATGTGCCACATAATCTGTTGAAATTGAGCTTTAAGGCATGTCCTTTTCTATTTTTCAAGCTGTGATTACCCCTTAGTTCTTCAAAGTGTTCTCTTTAAGTATGTGTCACATTTTGAAATGTTTTGGCCTTTACCTCCCTCAAGACATTTTGAGGGCCTGTTTCATTTACAGTTCTGCAGTACTTGTTCCTATGAAGTGACCATTAGCACAGGCTTTAAAGCTGCTTTTGCAGGTAACTGCCAGAGGGCGGCAGCTTTTCTATGTCCCCCACCCTGGTAACTAGGGAAAAGCCCTTGCGGCCTGTGGTGTTTCTCGGTTATAAATTAGAGTGGAGTGTGCCCGGACAAACCCACACAAGCTGATGTCTCCTTACTTTTGTTGGATTTTTACATTTAATTTTTATTTTTTATTGGAGTAATTTTCCATTGTGTACGTGGACCACTTCTACTTTGTGCATTCCTCGGTTGATGGACATTTTCATTGCTTCCAAGTGTTGGCTATGGTAACTATTGTTGGAGTGCAGGATTGCCAGGCTGTGACTTTTCGATTCTCATTTTCTCAGGTGATAGGCCCAGCAGTGGGTGTGATTGATTGACTGGTAGCACCGTGTTACCCTTTTCAAAGCACCTTCTTTGTGTTTTCATTAGTGGCTCTTACCACGTCCCCCTTAGAATCGAGGGTACACATTTCTCCACAATCGCTTCAGCATTTATTGTTTGCAGCATTTATGCTAATGGCCCTACTGGCTGCTGTGAGCTGATAGGTTTTTGTAATTTGGGTTTGCATGTCTTTGAAAACTCGTAAAACTCATCATTTTTCTCTACCGTTTTCTTTTCTGTTAAAAAAAAGGAAACAATTGGGAGTACAATAGAACTCTTGAAATTGTGTTCTTGGAAGGTTGCCCTCTTTTGAAATTTTTGGTCGATTTTCCACCCCAGAATTTTTTTAGAAAGCAGGTGTCTTTTACCGAACTGCAAGTTTGGTGAATATTTAGTGACCTTTAGCAATGGGTTTAAAGCTGCTGTTGTAGGAAGTGGCCTCAAGCAGGAAGCATATCTCCATTCCCATATCTGGCTACTAGGGCAGCAGAGCCTTTCTGGAAGTCGTGTTCCTAGTTTGTAAATTACATTGGAATGTGCATGGAGAAAGCCCCATAAGTTTATGTCTCATTATTTCTTCTTGGTTTTAAAATTTTTTTGAATTGGGGTAAAGCTTAGAATATTGTTTGTCCTAGGTGTACGCCATCTGGTTCGTTTGTACATTATATATGTCTATTCAAGTACAGATACTCTTCTCATGTAAAATGTTACTGAGGGTTCCGCAGACCTCCCTTGTTATATGCTTGGTCTTTTTGAGATATGGATATAATATGTGTTTGCATACATATAGTAACACTAATCTTAATTTATCCATTCCCCCCACCTTTCCTTTTAGATGAGCATAGTTTGTTTTCTAAGTCTGTGAGTGTCTTTCTCTGTGGAAATATGTTCCTTTGTGTCAGTTATTAGATAACGCCTATAAGTGATATCATACAATATAGGTCTTCTGCTTTCCGACTTACCTCATGTTTCGTGATTATCTCTAGACTCATTTGTGGTGCCTCAGAGAGCAGTGGTTCATTGTTTTCCATGGCTATTATTCCATTGTGTACATGGACCACTTCTTCTTTATCCATTTACCGGTTGTTGGACATTTTGATTGCTTCACTGTCTTGGCTATTGTGAATAAGGCTGCACTGCAGCTTTTGCGGCCTGTGTCTTCTCGATTCTTGTCTTCTCAAGTGAGAGGTCCATTGGTGCGCCTGCTGGAGTGAATGGTACCTCCATTTTTACTTTTAAACACAGCTCCTTTCTGTTCTCATTATTGGCTGTTACCCCTTTACGTCTCACCAGCAGGTAGAGGGTACACAGTTCCCTAAAACCCCTTCAGCATTTATTGTTTGTAGACTTTTTGCTCATGGTCAGTCGACTGGTGTAAGTTGAAACTTTTTGTAGATTAGATTGCATGGGTCTAACACTCCCTGAGGTTGAGCTTTTATCCATTTTCCTTTTTTTTAAAAGAGCGTGAGTAAAACTTAACTCTTCATACTCTCTTCTTGAAACATTTGCCTGTTTTGAATTGTTTTGTCCATTCCCTCCTTCAGCACAATTTTTTAGGGCAGGTGTCCTTTACAGCCCTGAGTCGTTGGGAATGTTAAGTGACCATTAGCTGTGAGTTTAAAGCTGTTCTTGCAGGAAACGGCCACAAGGTGGCAGCATTTCCCCTTTACCATATTTGGTTACTAGGGAAACAGAGCCTTAATGGAAGTGGTGTTGTAGGTTGTAAATTAGAATGGAATGTGCCAGGGAAAAGCCCTTTAAGTTTATGTCTCATTACTTCTTGTTCATATTTGTAGTTTACTTTTTCTTTTTTATCCCAGCATATATGATTACAATGGTTTGTTTGTTCTAGGTGTGCAAGATGTGGTTCTTTCACACATATACATGTATCTATTCTTCCTCGCATCCTTTTCCCATGAAGGTTATGACACAATGTTGAGTAGTCTTCTCCTGGTCTTCCGTACGTCTTTGGTGGTTATATATTTCACATGGTTTGTATATCTCTGTTAACCCCAATGTGGCAATGTATCCAATCCTCATCCCTTTCTATTTGGTGAACCATAAGTTTTTTAATGAATCTGTGATTGCCTTTCTCTGTGGAAATATCTTCATTGGTATCAATTTTTAAGTAACTCTTAAAAGTGATATGATAGGATATGTGCCTTTTGCTTTCTCACTTACTACACGTGGCGTGATTACGTCTAGACTCATCTATGGTGCTTCAAATAGCATTGTTTCATTTTTTCACTAGCGAATATTCCATCTGTACATGGAGGAGTTCTTCTTTGTCCATCCATCTGTTGGTGGACTTTTTGGTTACTTCCATATCTTGGCTATTGTAATGGTGTGCAATGCAGATTTGCCTGCCTGTGTCTTTCCAATTCTCTCTTCTTAGGTTATACGTCAAGGAGTGGGCCTGCTGGATCATATGGTAGCTCAATGTTTACCTTTTTAAGGCACCTCCATTCTGTTCTCATTCGTGGCCCTTTCCAAGTTACGTCCCCTTTGATGTTGAGGGTATGCATTTCTCCACAACACCTTCAACATTTATTGTTTGTAGTTTTCTTGCTGATGGTTATTCTGACAAGTGTGAGCTGATACCTGTCTGTGGTTGAATTCGAATGTGCCACATAATCTGTTGAAATTGAGCTTTAAGGCATGTCCTTTTCTATTTTTCAAGGTGTGATTACCCCTTAGTTCTTCAAAGTGTTCTCTTTAAGTATGTGTCACATTTTGAAATGTTTTGGCCTTTACCTCCCTCAAGACATTTTGAGGGCCTGTTTCATTTACAGTTCTGCAGTACTTGTTCCTATGAAGTGACCATTAGCACAGGCTTTAAAGCTGCTTTTGCAGGTAACTGCCAGAGGGCGGCAGCCTTTCTATGTCCCCCACCCTGGTAACTAGGGAAAAGCCCTTGCGGCCTGTGGTGTTTCTCGGTTATAAATTAGAGTGGAGTGTTCCCGGACAAACCCACACAAGCTGATGTCTCCTTACTTTTGTTGGATTTTACATTTAATTTTTATTTTTTATTGGAGTAATTTTCCACTGTGTACGTGGACCACTTCTACTTTGTGCATTCCTCGGTTGATGGACATTTTCATTGCTTCCAAGTGTTGGCTATGGTAAATATTGTTGGAGTGCAGGATTGCCAGGCTGTGACTTTTCGATTCTCATTTTCTCAGGTGATAGGCCCATCAGTGGGTGTGATTGATTGACTGGTAGCACCGTATTTCCCTTTTCAAAGCACCTTCTTTGTGTTTTCATTAGTGGCTCTTAGCACGTCCCCCTTAGAATCGAGGGTACGCATTTCTCCACAATCGCTTCAGCATTTATTGTTTGCAGCATTTATGCTAATGGCCCTTCTGGCTGCTGTGAGCTGATAGGTGTTTGTAATTTGGGTTTCCATGTCTTTGAAAACTCGTAAAACTCATCATTTTTCTCCACCGTTTTCTTTTCTGTTAAAAAAAAGGAAACAATTGGGAGTACAATAGAACTCTTGAAATTGTGTTCTTGGAAGGTTGCCCTCTTTTGAAATTTTTGGTCGATTTTCCACCCCAGAATTTTTTTAGAAAGCAGGTGTCTTTTACCGAACTGCAAGTTTGGTGAATATTTAGTGACCTTTAGCAATGGGTTTAAAGCTGCTGTTGTGGGAAGTGGCCTCAAGCAGGCAGCATATCTCCATTCCCATATCTGGGTACTAGGACAGCAGAGCCTTTCTGGAAGTCGTGTTCCTAGTTTGTAAATTACATTGGAATGTGCATGGAGAAAGCCCCATAAGTATATGTCTCATTATTTCTTCTTGGTTTTAAAATTTTTTTAAATTGGGGTAAAGCTTAGAATATTGTTTGTCCTAGGTGTACACAATCTGGTTCGTTTGTACATTATATATGTCTATTCAAGTACAGATACTCTTCTCATGTAAAATGTTACTGAGGGTTCCGCAGACCTCCCTTGTTATATGGTTGGTCTTTTTGAGATATGTATATAATATGTGTTTGTATACATATAGTAACACTAATCTTAATTTATCCATTCCCCCCACCTTTCCTTTTAGATGAGCATAGTTTGTTTTCTAAGTCTGTGAGTGTCTTCCTCTGTGGAAATATGTTCCTTTGTGTCAGTTATTAGATAACGCCTATAAGTGATATCATAGAATATAGGTCTTTTGCTTTCCGACTTACCTCATGTTTCGTGATTATCTCCAGACTCATTTGTGGTGCCTCAGAGAGCAGTGGTTCAATGTTTTCCATGGCTATTATTCCATTGTGTACATGGACCACTTCTTCTTTATCCATTTACCGGTTGTTGGACATTTTGATTGCTTCACTGTCTTGGCTATTGTGAATAAGGCTGCACTGCAGCTTTTGCGGCCTGTGTCTTCTCGATTCTTGTCTTCTCAAGTGAGAGGTCCATTGGTGCGCCTGCTGGAGTGAATGGTACCTCCATTTTTACTTTTAAACACAGCTCCTTTCTGTTCTCATTATTGGCTGTTACCCCTTCACGTCTCACCAGCAGGTAGAGGGTACACAGTTCCCTAAAACCCCTTCAGCATTTATTGTTTGTAGACTTTTTGCTCATGGTCAGTCGACTGGTGTAAGTTGAAACTTTTTGTAGATTAGATTGCATGGGTCTAACACTCCCTGAGGTTGAGCTTTTATCCATTTTCCTTTTTTTTAAAAGAGCGTGAGTAAAACTTAACTCTTCATACTCTCTTCTTGAAACATTTGCCTGTTTTGAATTGTTTTGTCCATTCCCTCCTTCAGCACAATTTTTTAGGGCAGGTGTCCTTTACAGCCCTGAGTCCTTGGGAATGTTAAGTGACCATTAGCTGTGAGTTTAAAGCTGTTCTTGCAGGAAACGGCCACAAGGTGGCAGCATTTCCCCTTTACCATATTTGGTTACTAGGGAAACAGAGCCTTAATGGAAGTGGTGTTCTAGGTTGTAAATTAGAATGGAATGTGCCAGGGAAAAGCCCTTTAAGTTTATGTCTCATTACTTCTTGTTCATATTTGTAATTTTATTTTTTATCCCAGCAAATATGATTACAATGGTTTGTTTGTTCTAGGTGTGCAAGATGTGGTTCTTTCCCACATATACATGCATCTATTCTTCCTCGCATCCTTTTCCCATGTAGGTTATGACACAATGTTGAGTAGTCTTCTCCTGGTCTTCCGTACGTCTTTGGTGGTTATATATTTCACATGGTTTGTATATCTCTGTTAACCCCAATGTGGCAATGTATCCAATCCTCATCCCTTTCTATTTGGTGAACCATAAGTTTTTTAATGAATCTGTGATTGCCTTTCTCTGTGGAAATATCTTCATTGGTATCAATTTTTAAGTAACTCTTAAAAGTGATATGATAGGATATGTGTCTTTTGCTTTCTCACTTACTACACGTGGCGTGATTACGTCTAGACTCATCTATGGTGCTGCAAACGGCATTGTTTCATTTTTTTCACTAGCGAATATTCCATCTGTACATGGAGGAGTTCTTCTTTGTCCATCCATCTGTTGGTGGAGTTTTTGGTTACTTCCATATCTTGGCTATTGTAATACTGTGCAGTGCAGATTTGCCTGCCTGTGCCTTTCCAATTCTCTCTTCCTTGGTTTTACGTCGAGCAGTGGGCCTGCTGGATCATATAGTAGCTCAATGTTTACCTTTTTAAGGCATCTCCATTCTGTTCTCATTCGTGGCCCTTTCCAAGTTACGTCCCCTTTGAAGTTGAGGGTATGCATTTCTCCACAACACCTTCAGCATTTATTGTTTGTAGTTTTCTTGCTGATGGTTATTCTGACAAGTGTGAGCTGATACCTCTCTGTGGTTGAATTCGACTGTGCCACATAATCTGTTGAAACTGAGCTTTAAGGCATGTCCTTTTCTATTTTTCAAGCTGTGATTACCCCTTAGTTCTTCAAAGTGTTCTCTTTAAGTATGTGTCACATTTTGAAATGTTTTGGCCTTTACCTCCCTCAAGACATTTTGAGGGCCTGTTTCATTTACAGTTCTGCAGTACTTGTTCCTATGAAGTGACCATTAGCACAGGCTTTAAAGCTGCTTTTGCAGGTAACTGCCAGAGGGTGGCAGCCTTTCTATGTCCCCCACCCTGGTAACTAGGGAAAAGCCCTTGCGGCCTGTGGTGTTTCTCGGTTATAAATTAGAGTGGAGTGTGCCCGGACAAACCCACACAAGCTGATGTCTCCTTACTTTTGTTGGATTTTTACATTTAATTTTTATTTTTTATTGGAGTAATTTTCCACTGTGTACGTGGACCACTTCTACTTTGTGCATTCCTCGGTTGATGGACATTTTCATTGCTTCCAAGTGTTGGCTATGGTAAATATTGTTGGAGTGCAGGATTGCCAGGCTGTGACTTTTCGATTCTTATTTTCTCAGGTGGTAGGTCAGCAGTGGGTGTGATTGATTGACTGGTAGCACGGTGTTTCCCTTTTCAAAGCACCTTCTTTGTGTTTTCATTAGTGGCTCTTACCACGTCCCCCTTAGAATCGAGGGTACGCATTTCTCCACAATCGCTTCATCATTTATTGTTTGCAGCATTTATGCTAATGGCCCTTCTGGCTGCTGTGAGCTGATAGGTTTTTGTAATTTGGGTTTGCATGTCTTTGAAAACTCGTAAAACTCCTCATTTTTCTCCACCGTTGTCTTTTCTGTTAAATAAAAGGAAACAATTGGGAGTACAATAGAACTCTTGAAATTGTGTTCTTGGAAGGTTGCCCTCTTTTGAAATTTTTGGTCGATTTTCCACCCCAGAATTTTTTTAGAAAGCAGGTGTCTTTTACCGAACTGCAAGTTTGGTGAATATTTAGTGACCTTTAGCAATGGGTTTAAAGCTGCTGTTGTAGGAAGTGGCCTCAAGCAGGAAGCATATCTCCATTCCCATATCTGGCTACTAGGGCAGCAGAGCCTTTCTGGAAGTCGTGTTCCTAGTTTGTAAATTACATTGGAATGTGCATGGAGAAAGCCCCATAAGTTTATGTCTCATTATTTCTTCTTGGTTTTAAAATTTTTTTGAATTGGGGTAAAGCTTAGAATATTGTTTGTCCTAGGTGTACGCCATCTGGTTCGTTTGTACATTATATATGTCTATTCAAGTACAGATACTCTTCTCATGTAAAATGTTACTGAGGGTTCCGCAGACCTCCCTTGTTATATGCTTGGTCTTTTTGAGATATGGATATAATATGTGTTTGCATACATATAGTAACACTAATCTTAATTTATCCATTCCCCACACCTTTCCTTTTAGATGAGCATAGTTTGTTTTCTAAGTCTGTGAGTGTCTTTCTCTGTGGAAATATGTTCCTTTGTGTCAGTTATTAGATAACGCCTATAAGTGATATCATAGAATATAGGTCTTTTGCTTTCCGACTTACCTCATGTTTCGTGATTATCTCTAGACTCATTTGTGGTGCCTCAGAGAGCAGTGGTTCATTGTTTTCCATGGCTATTATTCCATTGTGTACATGGACCACTTCTTCTTTATCCATTTACCGGTTGTTGGACATTTTGATTGCTTCACTGTCTTGGCTATTGTGAATAAGGCTGCACTGCAGCTTTTGCGGCCTGTGTCTTCTCGATTCTTGTCTTCTCAAGTGAGAGGTCCATTGGTGCGCCTGCTGGAGTGAATGGTACCTCCATTTTTACTTTTAAACACAGCTCCTTTCTGTTCTCATTATTGGCTGTTACCCCTTTACGTCTCACCAGCAGGTAGAGGGTACACAGTTCCCTAAAACCCCTTCAGCATTTATTGTTTGTAGACTTTTTGCTCATGGTCAGTCGACTGGTGTAAGTTGAAACTTTTTGTAGATTAGATTGCATGGGTCTAACACTCCCTGAGGTTGAGCTTTTATCCATTTTCCTTTTTTTTAAAAGAGCGTGAGTAAAACTTAACTCTTCATACTCTCTTCTTGAAACATTTGCCTGTTTTGAATTGTTTTGTCCATTCCCTCCTTCAGCACAATTTTTTTAGGGCAGGTGTCCTTTACAGCCCTGAGTCCTTGGGAATGTTAAGTGACCATTAGCTGTGAGTTTAAAGCTGTTCTTGCAGGAAACGGCCACAAGGTGGCAGCATTTCCCCTTTACCATATTTGGTTACTAGGGAAACAGAGCCTTAATGGAAGTGGTGTTCTAGGTTGTAAATTAGAATGGAATGTGCCAGGGAAAAGCCCTATAAGTTTATGTCTCATTACTTCTTGTTCATATTTGTAGTTTACTTTTTATTTTTTATCCCAGTAAATATGATTACAATGGTTTGTTTGTTCTAGGTGTGCAAGATGTGGTTCTTTCACACATATACATGTATCTATTCTTCCTCGCATCCTTTTCCCATGTAGGTTATGACACAATGTTGAGTAGTCTTCTCCTGGTCTTCCGTACGTCTTTGGTGGTTATATATTTCACATGGTTTGTATATCTCTGTTAACCCCAATGTGGCAATGTATCCAATCCTCATCCCTTTCTATTTGGTGAACCATAAGTTTTTTAATGAATCTGTGATTGCCTTTCTCTGTGGAAATATCTTCATTGGTATCAATTTTTAAGTAACTCTTAAAAGTGATATGATAGGATATGTGCCTTTTGCTTTCTCACTTACTACACGTGGCGTGATTACGTCTAGACTCATCTATGGTGCTGCAAACGGCATTGTTTCATTTTTTTCACTAGCGAATATTCCATCTGTACATGGAGGAGTTCTTCTTTGTCCATCCATCTGTTGGTGGACTTTTTGGTTACTTCCATTTTCTTGGCTATTGTAATACTGTGCAGTGCAGATTTGCCTGCCTGTGTCTTTCCAATTCTCTCTTCTTAGGTTATACGTCGAGGAGTGGGCCTGCTGGATCATATAGTAGCTCAATGTTTAACTTTTTAAGGCACCTCCATTCTGTTCTCATTCGTGGCCCTTTCCAAGTTACGTCCCCTTTGAAGTTGAGGGTATGCATTTCTCCACAACACCTTCAGCATTTATTGTTTGTAGTTTTCTTGCTGATGTTTATTCTGACAAGTGTGAGCTGATACCTCTCTGTGGTTGAATTCGAATGTGCCACATAATCTGTTGAAATTGAGCTTTAAGGCATGTCCTTTTCTATTTTTCAAGCTGTGATTACCCCTTAGTTCTTCAAAGTGTTCTCTTTAAGTATGTGTCACATTTTGAAATGTTTTGGCCTTTACCTCCCTCAAGACATTTTGAGGGCCTGTTTCATTTACAGTTCTGCAGTACTTGTTCCTATGAAGTGACCATTAGCACAGGCTTTAAAGCTGCTTTTGCAGGTAACTGCCAGAGGGCGGCAGCCTTTCTATGTCCCCCACCCTGGTAACTAGGGAAAAGCCCTTGCGGCCTGTGGTGTTTCTCGGTTATAAATTAGAGTGGAGTGTGCCCGGACAAACCCACACAAGCTGATGTCTCCTTACTTTTGTTGGATTTTTACATTTAATTTTTATTTTTTATTGGAGTAATTTTCCATTGTGTACGTGGACCACTTCTACTTTGTGCATTCCTCGGTTGATGGACATTTTCATTGCTTCCAAGTGTTGGCTATGGTAACTATTGTTGGAGTGCAGGATTGCCAGGCTGTGACTTTTCGATTCTCATTGTCTCAGGTGATAGGCCCAGCAGTGGGTGTGATTGATTGACTGGTAGCACCGTGTTACCCTTTTCAAAGCACCTTCTTTGTGTTTTCATTAGTGGCTCTTACCACGTCCCCCTTAGAATCGAGGGTACGCATTTCTCCACAATCGCTTCAGCATTTATTGTTTGCAGCATTTATGCTAATGGCCCTTCTGGCTGCTGTGAGCTGATAGGTTTTTGTAATTTGGGTTTGCATGTCTTTGAAAACTCGTAAAACTCCTCATTTTTCCCCACCGTTTTCTTTTCTGTTAAAAAAAAGGAAACAATTGGGAGTACAATAGAACTCTTGAAATTGTGTTCTTGGAAGGTTGCCCTCTTTTGAAATTTTTGGTCGATTTTCCACCCCAGAATTTTTTTAGAAAGCAGGTGTCTTTTACCGAACTGCAAGTTTGGTGAATATTTAGTGACCTTTAGCAATGGGTTTAAAGCTGCTGTTGTGGGAAGTGGCCTCAAGCAGGCAGCATATCTCCATTCCCATATCTGGGTACTAGGGCAGCAGAGCCTTTCTGGAAGTCGTGTTCCTAGTTTGTAAATTACATTGGAATGTGCATGGAGAAAGCCCCATAAGTATATGTCTCATTATTTCTTCTTGGTTTTAAATTTTTTTTAAATTGGGGTAAAGCTTAGAATATTGTTTGTCCTAGGTGAACACAATCTGGTTCGTTTGTACATTATATATGTCTATTCAAGTACAGATCCTCTTCCCATGTAAAATGTTACTGACGGTTCCGCAGACCTCCCTTGCTATATGGTTGGTCTTTTTGAGATATGGATATAATGTGTGTTTGTATACATATAGTAACACTAATCTTAATTTATCCATTCCCCCCACCTTTCCTTTTAGATGAGCATAGTTTGTTTTCTAAGTCTGTGAGTGTCTTTCTCTTTGGAAATATGTTCCTTTGTGTCAGTTATTAGATAACGCCTATAAGTGATATCATAGAATATAGGTCTTTTGCTTTCCGACTTACCTCATGTTTCGTGATTATCTCCAGACTCATTTGTGGTGCCTCAGAGAGCAGTGGTTCATTGTTTTCCATGGCTATTATTCCATTGTGTACATGGACCACTTCTTCTTTATCCATTCACCTGTTGTTGGACATTTTGATTGCTCCACTGTCTTGGCTATTGTGAATAAGGCTGCACTGCAGCTTTTGCGGCCTGTGTCTTCTCGATTCTTGTCTTCTCAGGTGAGAGGTCCAAAGGTGCGCCTGCTGCATTGAATGGTGCCTGCAGTTTTACTTTTAAACACAGCTCCTTTCTGTTCTCATTATTGGCTGTTACCCCTTCACGTCTCACCAGCAGGTAGAGTGTACACAGTTCTCTAAAACCCCTTCAGCATATATTGTTTGTTGACTTTTTGCTGATGGTAAGTCAACTGGTGTAAGTTGAAACTTTTTGTAGATTAGATTGCATGGGTCTAACACTCCCTGAGGTTGAGCTTTTATCCATTTTCCTTTTTTTTAAAAGAACGTGAGTAAAACTTAACACTTCATACTCTCTTCTTGAAACATTTGCCTGTTTTGAATTTTTTTGTCCATTCCTTCCTTCAGCACATTTTTTTAGGGCAGGTGTCCTTTACAGCCCTGAGTCCTTGGGAATGTTAAGTGACCATTAGCTGTGATTTTAAAGCTGTTCTTGCAGGAAACGGCCACAAGGTGGCAGCATTTCCCCTTTACCATATTTGGTTACTAGGGAAACAGAGCCTTAATGGAAGTGGTGTTCTAGGTTGTAAATTAGAATGGAATGTGCCAGGGAAAAGCCCTTTAAGTTTATGTCTCATTACTTCTTGTTCATATTTGTAATTTACTTTTTATTTTTTATCCCAGCAAATATGATTACAATGGTTTGTTTGTTCTAGGTGTGCAAGATGTGGTTCTTTCACACATATACATGTATCTATTCTTCCTCGCATCCCTTTCCCATGTAGTTTATGACACAATGTTGAGTAGTCTTCTCCTGGTCTTTCGTACGTCTTTGGTGGTTATATATTTCACATGGTTTGTATATCCCTGTTAAACTCAATGTGGCAATGTATCCAATCCTCATTCCTTTCTATTTGGTGAACCATAAGTTTTTTAATGAATCTGTGATTGCCTTTGTCTGTGGAAATATCTTCATTGGTATCAATTTTTAAGTAACTCTTAAAAGTGATATGATAGGATATGTGTCTTTTGCTTTCTCACTTACTACACGTGGCATGATTACGTCTAGACTCATCTATGGTGCTGCAAACGGCATTGTTTCATTTTTTTCACTAGCGAATATTCCATCTGTACATGGAGGAGTTCTTCTTTGTCCATCCATCTGTTGGTGGACTTTTTGGTTACTTCCATATCTTGGCTATTGTAATACTGTGCAGTGCAGATTTGCCTGCCTGTGTCTTTCCAATTCTCTCTTCTTAGGTTTTACGTCAAGGAGTGGGCCTGCTGGATTATATAGTAGCTCAATGTTTACCTTTTAAGGCACCTGCATTCTGTTCTCATTCGTGGCCCTTTCCAAGTTAGGTCCCCTTTGAAGTTGAGGGTATGCATTTCTCCACAACACCTTCAGCATTTAGTGTTTGTAGTTTTCTTGCTGATGGTTATTCTGACAAGTGTGAGCTGATACCTCTCTGTGGTTGAATTCGAATGTGCCACATAATCTGTTGAAACTGAGCTTTAAGGCATGTCCTTTTCTATGTTTCAAGCTGTGATTACCCCTTAGTTCTTCAAAGTGTTCTCTTTAAGTATGTGTCACATTTTGAAATGTTTTGGCCTTTACCTCCCTCAAGACATTTTGAGGGCCTGTTTCATTTACAGTTCTGCAGTACTTGTTCCTATGAAGTGACCATTAGCACAGGCTTTAAAGCTGCTTTTGCAGGTAACTGCCAGAGGGCGGCAGCCTTTCTATGTCCCCCACCCTGGTAACTAGGGAAAAGCCCTTGCGGCCTGTGGTGTTTCTCGGTTATAAATTAGAGTGGAGTGTGCCCGGACAAACCCACACAAGCTGATGTCTCCTTACTTTTGTTGGATTTTTACATTTAATTTTTATTTTTTATTGGAGTAATATTCCATTGTGTACATGGAGCACATCTTCTTTGTGCATTCCTCTGGTGATGCACGTATTCATTGCTTCCAAATATTGGCTGTGGTAAATGTTGCTGGAGTGCAGGATTGCCAACTCCTGTCTTTTTGATCCTCATCTTCTCAGGTGATAGCCCCTGCAGTGGGCATGGAAAAATGCTCAACATCTTGAATTAATAAAGACATGCTAATCCAATCTACAAAAACATTTACCTCACAACAGTCAGAATGATCATCACCAAAAAATCTACAAACGATAAATGCTGAACGGGTATTAGAGAACTGTGTACCCTCTAGCAGCTAATTGGATGTAAACTGGTAACAGTCAGTAGTGAGAACATAATGGAGGTGAGTTTAAAGGTAAACATTGAGCTACTATATGATCTGGAAAGCCCACTGCTGGGAGTATCACCTTAGAAGACCAGAATCAAAAAGACACAGGCTGGCAATCCTGCACTGCTGCAATATTTACCATAGCCAAAAGTTGGAAACAACCAAAATGTCCTTCAACAGATGAATGCACAAAGAAGAAGTTTTCATTGTACACTGTCGAATATTAGCCATGGAAAAGAGTGAAACAGTGACGTTTGCAACACCATAGAAAGACCTAGAGATAATCACAGAAATTGAAGTAACGAAGAAACCGAAAGACAGATATCCTATGATATCACTTTTAGGTTTTACCTAAAAATTGATACACATGAACTTATTTCCAAGACAAGGGCCCTAATGGATGAAGAAAACAAAACCATATTTAACCAAATGGAAATGTGTGAGGCATGTATAATTTAGGATATGCTGGATTACAGACCTATACTAATACATATGAAAAATATAAATCACCAAACCTAGGCTATACCTACAGAGGTCTACTGAACACTCCGTAATAACCTACGTGGGATAGGATCCAAAGATCTATAGATACATATATATAATGAACCAGATTCTGTACACCTAGAAGAAACACAACATTTTAATCAAATTTGCTCTAATAAAAAATAAATTTAAAAATCAAACAGAAAGTAAGGAGATATAAGCTGTTGTGTGTTGTCTTGGCACATTCCACTCTAATTTTCAGCCTACTAACACGATTTCCAGGAAGGCTCTGTTGCCCAAGTGCCGAGAGTTGGAAATGCTGCCTCCTTGTGGCCATTTAACGCAAGACCAGGTTTAACCCCACAGCTAATGGTCAGTTAATATTCACAAGGACTCAGGGCTGTAAAGGACACCTGTCCTCAAAAAATGTCCTGGGGCAGGGAAAGGGCAAAAAACTCAACACACAGCAAATTTTTCAAGAAGATCATTGGTAAGTTTTACTCACTTTTTTTTCAGGGGTAAGTTTTACACACTTTTTTTAAAAAAGGAAAATAGATATAAACTACACATAAAGAATTATTAGACTAATGCAAATCTAATCTACAAAAAGTTTCAACTCGCACCAGTCAAATAAACATTAGCAAAACGTCTACGAACAATAAATGCTGAAGGGGTTTTAGCCAACTCTGTGACCTGAAGCGGCTGGTGAGATGTAAAGTGGTAAGAGCCAATAATGAGAAGAGAAAGGAGCTGCGTTTAAAAGTAAAAATTGAGCCACCATTTGATCCAGCAGGACCAGAGCTGGGCCTATCACCAGAGAAGAGCAGAATCGAGAAGACACAGGCTGCAAAAGCTGCACTGCAGCAGTATTCACAATAGGCAAGACAAGGAAGCAACCAAAATGCCCATCAACATGAAGAGACAAAGAAGAAGTGGTCGGGGTACACAATGGAATATTTGCCATAGGAAACAATAAAACACTGCTCTTTGCAGCACCGTAGATGAGCCTAGACGTAATCACAGAACATGAGGTACTTCGGAAAGCAAAAGAAAAATATACTATGATATTACTTATAGGTATTATCTAACAACTGACACAAATGAACATATTTCCACAGAGAAAGACACTCACAGAGTTAGAAGACAAACTATGCTTATGATTAATATAACAGTGAGCATACGTATAGAAATAAATATTAAATACATATATCAAAAAGACCGACCATATAGAAATGGAGGTCTAAGGAACACTCTAAATAATTTACATGAGAAGATCATCTGTACCTGAAGAAATATATGTAATGTACAATTGAAATAGAACGTGTACACCTAGGAAAAACAATATTCTAAAAATTAAAATAATGAACAAGAAGTAATGAGACATAAACTTCAGGGTCTTTTTCCTGGCACATTCCATTCTAATTTACAACCTAGAACACCACTTCCAGTAAGGTTCTGTTGCCCTAGTAACCAGACTTGGTAAAGGAGAAATGCTGCCGCCTTGTGGACGTTTCCCGCAAGAGCACCTTTTAACCCCCAGCTAATGGTCACTTAACATTCACAAGGACTCAGGGCTGTAAAGGACACTTGCCCTAAAAATTTGTGCTGAAGTAGGGAATGGACAAAAAAATTCAAGAGAGGCAAATGTTTCAAGAAGAGATTATGAAGAGTTAAGTTTTACTCACACTCTTTTTTTAAAAAAAGGAAAATTGATAAAAGCACAAACTCAGGGAGTGTTAGACGCATGCAATCTAAACTACAAAAACTTTCAACTTACACCAGTCGACTGACCATCAGCAAAAAGTCTACAAACAATAAATGCTGAAGGGGTTTTAGAGAACTGTGTACCCTCTACGTTCTGGTGAGACGTAAAGGGGTAACAGCCAATAATGAGAAAAGAAAGGAGCTGTGTTTAAAGGTAAAAATGGAGGTACCATGCAATACAGCAGGGACACCAATGGACCTCTCACCTGAGAAGACAAGAATCGAGAAGACACAGGCCGCAAAAGCTGCAGTGCAGCCTTATTCACAATAGCCAAGACTGTGAAGCAATCAAAATATACAACAAGAGGTGAATGGATAAATAAGAAGTGTTCCATGTACACAATGGAATATTAGCCAAGGAAGACAATGAACCATTGCTCTTTGAGGCATCACAAATGAGTCTGGAGATAATCACGAAAGATGAGGTAAGTTGGAAAGCAAAAGACCTGTATTCTATGACATCACTTATAGGCGTGATCTAGTAACTGACACAAATGAACATATTTCCACAGAGAAAGACACTCACAGATTTACAAAACAAACGATGATCATCTAAAACGAAAGGTGGTGGTAATGGATAAATTAAGATTAGTGTTATTATATGTATACAAACACATATTATATACATATCTCAAAAAGACAAACCATATAGCAAGGGAAGTCTGCGGAACCCTCTGTAACATTTACATGAGAAGAGGATCTGTACTTGAATAGACATATATAATGTACAAATGAACCAGATTGTGTACACCTAGGACAAACAATATTCTAAGCTTTACCCCAATTAAAAAAAAATTTAAAACCAAAAAGAAATAATGAGACATAAACTAAAGGGGGTTTCTCCATGCATATTCCAATGTAATTTACAACCTATGAACACGACTTCCAGATAGACTCTGCTGCCCTAGTACCCAGATATGGGAATGGAGATATGCTGCCTGCTTGAGGCCACTTCCTACAACAGCAGCTTTAAACCCATTGCTAAAGGTCACTAAATATTCACCAAACTTGCAGTTCGGTAAAAGACACCTGCTTTCTAAAAAAATTCTGGGGTGGAAAATCGACCAAAAATTTCAAAAGAGGGCAACCTTCCAAGAACACAATTTCAAGAGTTCTATTGTACTCCCAATTGTTTCCTTTTTTTTAACAGAAAAGAAAACGGTGGAGAAAAATGATGAGTTTTACGAATTTTCAAAGACATGCAAACCCAAATTACAAAAACCTATCAGCTCACAGCAGCCAGAAGGGCCATTAGCATAAATGCTGCAAACAATAAATGCTGAAGCGATTGTGGAGAAATGCGTACCCTCGATTCTAAGGGGGACGTGGTAAGAGCCACTAATGAAAACACAAAGAAGGTGCTTTGAAAAGGGAAACACGGTGCTACCAGTCAATCAATCACACCCACTGCTGGGCCTATCACCTGAGAAAATGAGAATCGAAAAGTCACAGGCTGGCAATCCTGCACTCCAACAATATTTACCATAGCCAACACTTGGAAGCAATGAAAATGTCCATCAACCGAGGAATGCACAAAGTAGAAGTGGTCCACGTACGCAGTGTAAAATTACTCCAATAAAAAATAAAAATTAAATGTAAAAATCCAACAAAAGTAAGGAGACATCAGCTTGTGTGGGTTTGTCCGGGCACACTCCACTCTAATTTATAACCGAGAAACACCACAGGCCGCAAGGGCTTTTCCCTAGTTACCAGGGTGGGGGACATAGAAAGGCTGCCGCCCTCTGGCAGTTACCTGCAAAAGCAGCTTTAAAGCCTGTGCTAATGGTCACTTCATAGGAACAAGTACTGCAGAACTGTAAATGAAACAGGCCCTCAAAATGTCTTGAGCGAGGTAAAGGCCAAAACATTTCAAAATGTGACACATACTTAAAGAGAACACTTTGAAGAACTAAGGGGTAATCACAGCTTGAAAAATAGAAAAGGACATGCCTTAAAGCTCAATTTCAACAGATTATGTGGCACATTCGAATTCAACCACAGAGAGGTATCAGCTCACACTTGTCAGAATAACCATCAGCAAGAAAACTACAAACAATAAATGCTGAAGGTGTTGTGGAGAAATGCATACCCTCAACTTCAAAGGGGACGTAACTTGGAAAGGGCCACGAATGAGAACAGAATGGAGGTGCCTTAAAAAGGTAAACATTGAGCTACTATATGATCCAGCAGGCCCACTCCTCGACGTAAAACCTAAGAAGAGAGAATTGGAAAGGCACAGGCAGGAAAATCTGCACTGCACAGTATTACAATAGCCAAGATATGGAAGTAACCAAAAACTCCACCAACAGATGGATGGACAAAGAAGAACTCCTCCATGTACAGATGGAATATTCGCTAGTGAAAAAAATGAAACAATGCCATTTGCAGCACCATAGATGAGTCTAGACGTAATCACGCCACGTGTAGTAAGTGAGAAAGCAAAAGACACATATCCTATCATATCACTTTTAAGAGTTACTTAAAAATTGATACCAATGAAGATATTTCCACAGAGAAAGGCAATCACAGATTCTTTAAAAAACTTATGGTTCACCAAATAGAAAGGGATGAGGATTGGATACATTACCACATTGGGGTTAACAGAGATATACAAACCATGTGAAATATATAACCACCAAAGACGTACGGAAGACCAGGAGAAGACTACTCAACATTGTGTCATAACCTACATGGGAAAAGGATGCGAGGAAGAATAGATACACGTATATGTGTGAAACAACCACATCTTGCACAAATAGAACAAACAAACCATTGTAATCATATTTACTGGGATAAAAAATAAAAAGTAATCTACAAATATGAAGAAGAAGTAATGAGACATAAACTTAAAGGGCTTTTCCCTGGCACATTCCATTCTAATTTACAACCTACAACACCACTTCCATTAAGGCTCTGTTTCCCTAGTAACCAAATATGGTAAAGGGGAAATGCTGCCACCTTGTGGCCGTTTCCTGCAAGAACAGCTTTAAACTCACAGCTGATGGTCACTTAACATTCCCAAGGACTCAGGGCTGTAAAGGACACCTGCCCTAAAAAATTGTGCTGAAGGAGGGAATGGACAAAACAATTCAAAACAGGCAAATGTTTCAAGAAGAGAGTATGAAGAGTTAAGTTTTACTCACGCTCTTTTAAAAAAAAGGAAAATGGATAAAAGCTCAACCTCAGGGAGTGTTAGACCCATGCAATCTAATCTACAAAAAGTTTCAACTTACAGCAGTTGACTTACTATCAGCAAAAAGTCTACAAACAATAAATGCTGAAAGGGTTTTAGAGAACTGTGTACACTCTACCTGCTGGTGAGACGTGAAGGGGTAACAGCCAATAATGAGAACAGAAAGGAGCTGTGTTTAAAAGTAAAACTGCAGGCACCATTCGATGCAGCAGGCGCACCATTGGACCTCTCACCTGAGAAGACAAGAATCGAGAAGACACAGGCCGCAAAAGCTGCAGTGCAGCCTTATTCACAATAGCCAAGACAGTGAAGCAATCAAAATGTCCAACAACAGGTGAATGGATAAAGAAGAAGTGGTCCATGTACACAATGGAATAATAGCCATGGAAAACAATGAACCACTGCTCTCTGAGGCACCACAAATGAGTCTGGAGATAATCACGAAACATGAGGTAAGTCGGAAAGCAAAAGACCTATATTCTATGATATCACTTATAGGCGTTATCTAATAACTGACACAAAGGAACATATTTCCACAGAGAAAGACACTCACAGACTTAGAAAACAAACTATGCTCATCTAAAAGGAAAGGTGGGGGGAATGGATAAATTAAGATTAGTGTTACTATATGTATACAAACACATATTATATCCGTATCTCAAAAAGACCAACCATATAGCAAGGGAGGTGTGCGGAACCCTCAGTAACATTTTACATGGGAAGAGGATCTGTACTTGAATAGACATATATAATGTACAAACGAACCAGATGGTGTACACCTAGGACAAACAATATTCTAAGCTTTACCCCAATTAAAAAAAAATTTAAAACCAAGAAGAAATAATGAGACATAAACTTATGGGGCTTTCTCCATGCACATTCCAATGTAATTTACAAACTAGGAACACGACTTCCAGAAAGGCTCTGCTGCCCTAGTAGCCAGATATGGGAATGGAGATATGCTGCCTGCTTGAGGCCACTTCCTACAACAGCAGCTTTAAACCCATTGCTAAAGGTCACTAAATATTCACCAAACTTGCAGTTCGGTAAAAGACACCTGCTTTCTAAAAAAATTCTGGGGTGGAAAATCGACCAAAAATTTCAAAAGAGGGCAACCTTCCAAGAACACAATTTCAAGAGTTCTATTGTACTCCCAATTGTTTCCTTTTTTTTTAACAGAAAAGGAAACGGTGGAGAAAAATGATGAGTTTTACGAATTTTCAAAGACATGCAAACCCAAATTACAAAAACCTATCAGCTCACAGCAGCCAGTAGGGCCATTAGCATAAATGCTGCAAACAATAAATGCTGAAGCGATTGTGGAGAAATGCGTACCCTGGATTCTAAGGGGGACGTGGTAAGAGCCACTACTGAAAACACAAAGAAGGTGCTTTGAAAAGGGAAACACGGTGCTACCAGTCAATCAATCACACCCACTGCTGGGCCTATCACCTGAGAAAATGAGAATCGAAAAGTCACAGCCTGGCAATCCTGCACTCCAACAATATTTACCATAGCCAACACTTGGAAGCAATGAAAATGTCCATCAACCGAGGAATGCACAAAGTAGAAGTGGTCCACGTACACAGTGGAAAATTACTCCAAAAAAATAAAAATTAAATGTAAAAATCCAACAAAAGTAAGGAGACATCAGCTTGTGTGGGTTTGTCCGGGCACACTCCACTCTAATTTATAACCGAGAAACACCACAGGCCGCAAGGGCTTTTCCCTAGTTACCAGGGTGGGGGACATAGAAAGGCTGCCGCCCTCTGGCAGTTACCTGCAAAAGCAGCTTTAAAGCCTGTGCTCATGGTCACTTCATAGGAACAAGTACTGCAGAACTGTAAATGAAACAGGCCCTCAAAATGTCTTGAGGGAGGTAAAGGCCAAAACATTTCAAAATGTGACACATACTTAAAGAGAACACTTTGAAGAACTAAGGGGTAATCACAGCTTGAAAAATAGAAAAGGATATGCCTTAAAGCTCAATTTCAACAGAATATGTGGCACATTCGAATTCAACCACAGACAGGTATCAGCTCACACTTGTCAGAATAACCATCAGCCAGAAAACTACAAACAATAAATGCTGAAGGTGTTGTGGAGAAATGCATACCCTCAACTTCAAAGGGGACGTAACTTGGAAAGGGCCACGAATGAGAACAGAATGGAGGTGCCTGAAAAAGGTAAACATTGAGCTACTATATGATCCAGCAGGCCCACTGCTCGACGTAAAACCTAAGAAGAGAGAATTGGAAAGGCACAGGCAGGCAAATCTGCACTGCACAGTATTACAATAGCCAAGATATGGAAGTAACCAAAAAGTCCACCAACAGATGGATGGACAAAGAAGAACTCCTCCATGTACAGATGGAATATTCGCTAGTGAAAAAAATGAAACAATGCCGTTTGCAGCACCATAGATGAGTCTAGACGTAATCACGCCACGTGTAGTAAGTGAGAAAGCAAAAGACACATATCCTATCATATCACTTTTAAGAGTTACTTAAAAATTGATACCAATGAAGATATTTCCACAGAGAAAGGCAATCACAGATTCATTAAAAAACTTATGGTTCACCAAATAGAAAGGGATGAGGATTGGATACATTACCACATTGGGGTTAACAGAGATATACAAACCATGTGAAATATATAACCACCAAAGACGTACGGAAGACCAGGAGAAGACTACTCAACATTGTGTCATAACCTACATGGGAAAAGGATGCGAGGAAGAATAGATGCATGTATATGTGTGAAAGAACCACATCTTGCACACCTAGAACAAACAAACCATTGTAATCATATATGCTGGGATAAAAAATAAAAAGTAAATTACAAATATGAACAAGAAGTAATGAGACATAAACTTAAAGGGCTTTTCCCTGGCACATTCCATTCTAATTTACAACCTAGAACACCACTTCCATTAAGGCTCTGTTTCCCTAGTAACCAAATATGGTAAAGGGGAAATGCTGCCACCTTGTGGCCGTTTCCTGCAAGAACAGCTTTAAACTCACAGCTGATGGTCACTTAACATTCCCAAGGACTCAGGGCTGTAAAGGACACCTGCCCTAAAAAATTGTGCTGAAGGAGGGAATGGACAAAACAATTCAAAACAGGCAAATGTTTCAAGAAGAGAGTATGAAGAGTTAAGTTTTACTCACGCTCTTTTAAAAAAAAGGAAAATGGATAAAAGCTCAACCTCAGGGAGTGTTAGACTCATGCAATCTAATCTACAAAAAGTTTCAACTTACAGCAGTTGACTTACTATCAGCAAAAAGTCTACAAACAATAAATGCTGAAAGGGTTTTAGAGAACTGTGTACACTCTACCTGCTGGTGAGACGTGAAGGGGTAACAGCCAATAATGAGAACAGAAAGGAGCTGTGTTTAAAAGTAAAACTGCAGGCACCATTCGATGCAGCAGGCGCACCATTGGACCTCTCACCTGAGAAGACAAGAATCGAGAAGACACAGGCCGCAAAAGCTGCAGTGCAGCCTTATTCACAATAGCCAAGACAGTGAAGCAATCAAAATGTCCAACAACAGGTGAATGGATAAAGAAGAAGTGGTCCATGTACACAATGGAATAATAGCCATGGAAAACAATGAACCACTGCTTTCTGAGGCACCACAAATGAGTCTGGAGATAATCACGAAACATGAGGTAAGTCGGAAAGCAAAAGACCTATATTCTATGATATCACTTATAGGCGTTATCTAATAACTGACACAAAGGAACATATTTCCACAGAGAAAGACACTCACAGACTTAGAAAACAAACTATGCTCATCTAAAAGGAAAGGTGGGGGGAATGGATAAATTAAGATTAGTGTTACTCTATGTATACAAACACATATTATATCCGTATCTCAAAAAGACCAACCATATAGCAAGGGAGGTGTGCGGAACCCTCAGTAACATTTTACATGGGAAGAGGATCTGTACTTGAATAGACATATATAATGTACAAACGAACCAGATGGTGTACACCTAGGACAAACAATATTCTAAGCTTTACCCCAATTAAAAAAAAATTTAAAACCAAGAAGAAATAATGAGACATAAACTTATGGGGCTTTCTCCATGCACATTCCAATGTAATTTACAAACTAGGAACACGACTTCCAGAAAGGCTCTGCTGCCCTAGTAGCCAGATATGGGAATGGAGATATGCTTCCTGCTTGAGGCCACTTCCTACAACAGCAGCTTTAAACCCATTGCTAAAGGTCACTAAATATTCACCAAACTTGCAGTTCGGTAAAAGACACCTGCTTTCTAAAAAAATTCTGGGGTGGAAAATCGACCAAAAATTTCAAAAGAGGGCAACCTTCCAAGAACACAATTTCAAGAGTTCTATTGTACTCCCAATTGTTTCCTTTTTTTTTAACAGAAAAGGAAACGGTGGAGAAAAATGATGAGTTTTACGAATTTTCAAAGACATGCAAACCCAAATTACAAAAACCTATCAGCTCACAGCAGCCAGTAGGGCCATTAGCATAAATGCTGCAAACAATAAATGCTGAAGCGATTGTGGAGAAATGCGTACCCTGGATTCTAAGGGGGACGTGGTAAGAGCCACTAATGAAAACACAAAGAAGGTGCTTTGAAAAGGGAAACACGGTGCTACCAGTCAATCAATCACACCCACTGCTGGGCCTATCACCTGAGAAAATGAGAATCGAAAAGTCACAGCCTGGCAATCCTGCACTCCAACAATATTTACCATAGCCAACACTTGGAAGCAATGAAAATGTCCATCAACCGAGGAATGCACAAAGTAGAAGTGGTCCACGTACACAGTGGAAAATTACTCCAAAAAAATAAAAATGAAATGTAAAAATCCAACAAAAGTAAGGAGACATCAGCTTGTGTGGGTTTGTCCGGGCACACTCCACTCTAATTTATAACCGAGAAACACCACAGGCCGCAAGGGCTTTTCCCTAGTTACCAGGGTGGGGGACATAGAAAGGCTGCCGCCCTCTGGCAGTTACCTGCAAAAGCAGCTTTAAAGCCTGTGCTAATGGTCACTTCATAGGAACAAGTACTGCAGAACTGTAAATGAAACAGGCCCTCAAAATGTCTTGAGGGAGGTAAAGGCCAAAACATTTCAAAATGTGACACATACTTAAAGAGAACACTTTGAAGAACTAAGGGGTAACCACAGCTTGAAACATAGAAAAGGATATGCCTTAAAGCTCAATTTCAACAGAATATGTGGCACATTCGAATTCAACCACAGACAGGTATCAGCTCACACTTGTCAGAATAACCATCAGCAAGAAAACTACAAACAATAAATGCTGAAGGTGTTGTGGAGAAATGCATACCCTCAACTTCAAAGGGGACGTAACTTGGAAAGGGCCACGAATGAGAACAGAATGGAGGTGCCTTAAAAAGGTAAACATTGAGCTACTATATGATCCAGCAGGCCCACTGCTCGACGTAAAACCTAAGAAGAGAGAATTGGAAAGGCACAGGCAGGCAAATCTGCACTGCACAGTATTACAATAGCCAAGATATGGAAGTAACCAAAAAGTCCACCAACAGATGGATGGACAAAGAAGAACTCCTCCATGTACAGATGGAATATTCGCTAGTGAAAAAAATGAAACAATGCCGTTTGCAGCACCATAGATGAGTCTAGACGTAATCACGCCACGTGTAGTAAGTGAGAAAGCAAAAGACACATATCCTATCATATCACTTTTAAGAGTTACTTAAAAATTGATACCAATGAAGATATTTCCACAGAGAAAGGCAATCACAGATTCATTAAAAAACTTATGGTTCACCAAATAGAAAGGGATGAGGATTGGATACATTACCACATTGGGGTTAACAGAGATATACAAACCATGTGAAATATATAACCACCAAAGACGTACGGAAGACCAGGAGAAGACTACTCAACATTGTGTCATAACCTACATGGGAAAAGGATGCGAGGAAGAATAGATGCATGTATATGTGTGAAAGAACCACATCTTGCACACCTAGAACAAACAAACCATTGTAATCATATATGCTGGGATAAAAAATAAAAAGTAAATTACAAATATGAACAAGAAGTAATGAGACATAAACTTAAAGGGCTTTTCCCTGGCACATTCCATTCTAATTTACAACCTAGAACACCACTTCCATTAAGGCTCTGTTTCCCTAGTAACCAAATATGGTAAAGGGGAAATGCTGCCACCTTGTGGCCGTTTCCTGCAAGAACAGCTTTAAACTCACAGCTGATGGTCACTTAACATTCCCAAGGACTCAGGGCTGTAAAGGACACCTGCCCTAAAAAATTGTGCTGAAGGAGGGAATGGACAAAACAATTCAAAACAGGCAAATGTTTCAAGAAGAGAGTATGAAGAGTTAAGTTTTACTCACGCTCTTTTAAAAAAAAGGAAAATGGATAAAAGCTCAACCTCAGGGAGTGTTAGACCCATGCAATCTAATCTACAAAAAGTTTCAACTTACACCAGTTGACTTACTATCAGCAAAAAGTCTACAAACAATAAATGCTGAAAGGGTTTTACAGAACTGTGTACACTCTACCTGCTGGTGAGACGTGAAGGGGTAACAGCCAATAATGAGAACAGAAAGGAGCTGTGTTTAAAAGTAAAACTGCAGGCACCATTCGATGCAGCAGGCGCACCATTGGACCTCTCACCTGAGAAGACAAGAATCGAGAAGACACAGGCCGCAAAAGCTGCAGTGCAGCCTTATTCACAATAGCCAAGACAGTGAAGCAATCAAAATGTCCAACAACAGGTGAATGGATAAAGAAGAAGTGGTCCATGTACACAATGGAATAATAGCCATGGAAAACAATGAACCACTGCTCTCTGAGGCACGACAAATGAGTCTGGAGATAATCACGAAACATGAGGTAAGTCGGAAAGCAAAAGACCTATATTCTATGATATCACTTATTGGCGTTATCTAATAACTGACACAAAGGAACATATTTCCACAGAGAAAGACACTCACAGACTTAGAAAACAAACTATGCTCATCTAAAAGGAAAGGTGGGGGGAATGGATAAATTAAGATTAGTGTTACTCTATGTATACAAACACATATTATATCCGTATCTCAAAAAGACCAACCATATAGCAAGGGAGGTGTGCGGAACCCTCAGTAACATTTTACATGGGAAGAGGATCTGTACTTGAATAGACATATATAATGTACAAACGAACCAGATTGTGTTCACCTAGGACAAACAATATTCTAAGCTTTACCCCAATTTAAAAAAAAAAATTTAAAACCAAGAAGAAATAATGAGACATAAACTTATGGGGCTTTCTCCATGCACATTCCAATGTAATTTACAAACTAGGAACACGACTTCCAGAAAGGCTCTGCTGCCCTAGTAGCCAGATATGGGAATGGAGATATGCTTCCTGCTTGAGGCCACTTCCTACAACAGCAGCTTTAAACCCATTGCTAAAGGTCACTAAATATTCACCAAACTTGCAGTTCGGTAAAAGACACCTGCTTTCTAAAAAAATTCTGGGGTGGAAAATCGACCAAAAATTTCAAAAGAGGGCAACCTTCCAAGAACACAATTTCAAGAGTTCTACTGTACTCCCAATTGTTTCCTTTTTTTTAACAGAAAAGGAAACGGTGGAGAAAAATGATGAGTTTTACGAATTTTCAAAGACATGCAAACCCAAATTACAAAAACCTATCAGCTCACAGCAGCCAGTAGGGCCATTAGCATAAATGCTGCAAACAATAAATGCTGAAGCGATTGTGGAGAAATGCGTACCCTGGATTCTAAGGGGGACGTGGTAAGAGCCACTAATGAAAACACAAAGAAGGTGCTTTGAAAAGGGAAACACGGTGCTACCAGTCAATCAATCACACCCACTGCTGGGCCTATCACCTGAGAAAATGAGAATCGAAAAGTCACAGCCTGGCAATCCTGCACTCCAACAATATTTACCATAGCCAACACTTGGAAGCAATGAAAATGTCCATCAACCGAGGAATGCACAAAGTAGAAGTGGTCCACGTACACAGTGGAAAATTACTCCAAAAAAATAAAAATGAAATGTAAAAATCCAACAAAAGTAAGGAGACATCAGCTTGTGTGGGTTTGTCCGGGCACACTCCACTCTAATTTATAACCGAGAAACACCACAGGCCGCAAGGGCTTTTCCCTAGTTACCAGGGTGGGGGACATAGAAAGGCTGCCGCCCTCTGGCAGTTACCTGCAAAAGCAGCTTTAAAGCCTGTGCTAATGGTCACTTCATAGGAACAAGTACTGCAGAACTGTAAATGAAACAGGCCCTCAAAATGTCTTGAGGGAGGTAAAGGCCAAAACATTTCAAAATGTGACACATACTTAAAGAGAACACTTTGAAGAACTAAGGGGTAATCACAGCTTGAAAAATAGAAAAGGATATGCCTTAAAGCTCAATTTCAACAGAATATGTGGCACATTCGAATTCAACCACAGACAGGTATCAGCTCACACTTGTCAGAATAACCATCAGCAAGAAAACTACAAACAATAAATGCTGAAGGTGTTGTGGAGAAATGCATACCCTCAACTTCAAAGGGGACGTAACTTGGAAAGGGCCACGAATGAGAACAGAATGGAGGTGCCTTAAAAAGGTAAACATTGAGCTACTATATGATCCAGCAGGCCCACTGCTCGACGTAAAACCTAAGAAGAGAGAATTGGAAAGGCACAGGCAGGCAAATCTGCACTGCACAGTATTACAATAGCCAAGATATGGAAGTAACCAAAAAGTCCACCAACAGATGGATGGACAAAGAAGAACTCCTCCATGTACAGATGGAATATTCGCTAGTGAAAAAAATGAAACAATGCCGTTTGCAGCACCATAGATGAGTCTAGACGTAATCACGCCACGTGTAGTAAGTGAGAAAGCAAAAGACACATATCCTATCATATCACTTTTAAGAGTTACTTAAAAATTGATACCAATGAAGATATTTCCACAGAGAAAGGCAATCACAGATTCATTAAAAAACTTATGGTTCACCAAATAGAAAGGGATGAGGATTGGATACATTACCACATTGGGGTTAACAGAGATATACAAACCATGTGAAATATATAACCACCAAAGACGTACGGAAGACCAGGAGAAGACTACTCAACATTGTGTCATAACCTACATGGGAAAAGGATGCGAGGAAGAATAGATGCATGTATATGTGTGAAAGAACCACATCTTGCACACCTAGAACAAACAAACCATTGTAATCATATATGCTGGGATAAAAAATAAAAAGTAAATTACAAATATGAACAAGAAGTAATGAGACATAAACTTAAAGGGCTTTTCCCTGGCACATTCCATTCTAATTTACAACCTAGAACACCACTTCCATTAAGGCTCTGTTTCCCTAGTAACCAAATATGGTAAAGGGGAAATGCTGCCACCTTGTGGCCGTTTCCTGCAAGAACAGCTTTAAACTCACAGCTGATGGTCACTTAACATTCCCAAGGACTCAGGGCTGTAAAGGACACCTGCCCTAAAAAATTGTGCTGAAGGAGGGAATGGACAAAACAATTCAAAACAGGCAAATGTTTCAAGAAGAGAGTATGAAGAGTTAAGTTTTACTCACGCTCTTTTAAAAAAAAGGAAAATGGATAAAAGCTCAACCTCAGGGAGTGTTAGACCCATGCAATCTAATCTACAAAAAGTTTCAACTTACACCAGTTGACTTACTATCAGCAAAAAGTCTACAAACAATAAATGCTGAAAGGGTTTTAGAGAACTGTGTACACTCTACCTGCTGGTGAGACGTGAAGGGGTAACAGCCAATAATGAGAACAGAAAGGAGCTGTGTTTAAAAGTAAAACTGCAGGCACCATTCGATGCAGCAGGCGCACCATTGGACCTCTCACCTGAGAAGACAAGAATCGAGAAGACACAGGCCGCAAAAGCTGCAGTGCAGCCTTATTCACAATAGCCAAGACAGTGAAGCAATCAAAATGTCCAACAACAGGTGAATGGATAAAGAAGAAGTGGTCCATGTACACAATGGAATAATAGCCATGGAAAACAATGAACCACTGCTCTCTGAGGCACCACAAATGAGTCTGGAGATAATCACGAAACATGAGGTAAGTCGGAAAGCAAAAGACCTATATTCTATGATATCACTTATTGGCGTTATCTAATAACTGACACAAAGGAACATATTTCCACAGAGAAAGACACTCACAGACTTAGAAAACAAACTATGCTCATCTAAAAGGAAAGGTGGGGGGAATGGATAAATTAAGATTAGTGTTACTCTATGTATACAAACACATATTATATCCGTATCTCAAAAAGACCAACCATATAGCAAGGGAGGTGTGCGGAACCCTCAGTAACATTTTACATGGGAAGAGGATCTGTACTTGAATAGACATATATAATGTACAAACGAACCAGATTGTGTTCACCTAGGACAAACAATATTCTAAGCTTTACCCCAATTTAAAAAAAAAATTTAAAACCAAGAAGAAATAATGAGACATAAACTTATGGGGCTTTCTCCATGCACATTCCAATGTAATTTACAAACTAGGAACACGACTTCCAGAAAGGCTCTGCTGCCCTAGTAGCCAGATATGGGAATGGAGATATGCTTCCTGCTTGAGGCCACTTCCTACAACAGCAGCTTTAAACCCATTGCTAAAGGTCACTAAATATTCACCAAACTTGCAGTTCGGTAAAAGACACCTGCTTTCTAAAAAAATTCTGGGGTGGAAAATCGACCAAAAATTTCAAAAGAGGGCAACCTTCCAAGAACACAATTTCAAGAGTTCTACTGTACTCCCAATTGTTTCCTTTTTTTTAACAGAAAAGGAAACGGTGGAGAAAAATGATGAGTTTTACGAATTTTCAAAGACATGCAAACCCAAATTACAAAAACCTATCAGCTCACAGCAGCCAGTAGGGCCATTAGCATAAATGCTGCAAACAATAAATGCTGAAGCGATTGTGGAGAAATGCGTACCCTGGATTCTAAGGGGGACGTGGTAAGAGCCACTAATGAAAACACAAAGAAGGTGCTTTGAAAAGGGAAACACGGTGCTACCAGTCAATCAATCACACCCACTGCTGGGCCTATCACCTGAGAAAATGAGAATCGAAAAGTCACAGCCTGGCAATCCTGCACTCCAACAATATTTACCATAGCCAACACTTGGAAGCAATGAAAATGTCCATCAACCGAGGAATGCACAAAGTAGAAGTGGTCCACGTACACAGTGGAAAATTACTCCAAAAAAATAAAAATGAAATGTAAAAATCCAACAAAAGTAAGGAGACATCAGCTTGTGTGGGTTTGTCCGGGCACACTCCACTCTAATTTATAACCGAGAAACACCACAGGCCGCAAGGGCTTTTCCCTAGTTACCAGGGTGGGGGACATAGAAAGGCTGCCGCCCTCTGGCAGTTACCTGCAAAAGCAGCTTTAAAGCCTGTGCTAATGGTCACTTCATAGGAACAAGTACTGCAGAACTGTAAATGAAACAGGCCCTCAAAATGTCTTGAGGGAGGTAAAGGCCAAAACATTTCAAAATGTGACACATACTTAAAGAGAACACTTTGAAGAACTAAGGGGTAATCACAGCTTGAAAAATAGAAAAGGATATGCCTTAAAGCTCAATTTCAACAGAATATGTGGCACATTCGAATTCAACCACAGACAGGTATCAGCTCACACTTGTCAGAATAACCATCAGCAAGAAAACTACAAACAATAAATGCTGAAGGTGTTGTGGAGAAATGCATACCCTCAACTTCAAAGGGGACGTAACTTGGAAAGGGCCACGAATGAGAACAGAATGGAGGTGCCTTAAAAAGGTAAACATTGAGCTACTATATGATCCAGCAGGCCCACTGCTCGACGTAAAACCTAAGAAGAGAGAATTGGAAAGGCACAGGCAGGCAAATCTGCACTGCACAGTATTACAATAGCCAAGATATGGAAGTAACCAAAAAGTCCACCAACAGATGGATGGACAAAGAAGAACTCCTCCATGTACAGATGGAATATTCGCTAGTGAAAAAAATGAAACAATGCCGTTTGCAGCACCATAGATGAGTCTAGACGTAATCACGCCACGTGTAGTAAGTGAGAAAGCAAAAGACACATATCCTATCATATCACTTTTAAGAGTTACTTAAAAATTGATACCAATGAAGATATTTCCACAGAGAAAGGCAATCACAGATTCATTAAAAAACTTATGGTTCACCAAATAGAAAGGGATGAGGATTGGATACATTACCACATTGGGGTTAACAGAGATATACAAACCATGTGAAATATATAACCACCAAAGACGTACGGAAGACCAGGAGAAGACTACTCAACATTGTGTCATAACCTACATGGGAAAAGGATGCGAGGAAGAATAGATGCATGTATATGTGTGAAAGAACCACATCTTGCACACCTAGAACAAACAAACCATTGTAATCATATATGCTGGGATAAAAAATAAAAAGTAAATTACAAATATGAACAAGAAGTAATGAGACATAAACTTAAAGGGCTTTTCCCTGGCACATTCCATTCTAATTTACAACCTAGAACACCACTTCCATTAAGGCTCTGTTTCCCTAGTAACCAAATATGGTAAAGGGGAAATGCTGCCACCTTGTGGCCGTTTCCTGCAAGAACAGCTTTAAACTCACAGCTGATGGTCACTTAACATTCCCAAGGACTCAGGGCTGTAAAGGACACCTGCCCTAAAAAATTGTGCTGAAGGAGGGAATGGACAAAACAATTCAAAACAGGCAAATGTTTCAAGAAGAGAGTATGAAGAGTTAAGTTTTACTCACGCTCTTTTAAAAAAAAGGAAAATGGATAAAAGCTCAACCTCAGGGAGTGTTAGACCCATGCAATCTAATCTACAAAAAGTTTCAACTTACACCAGTTGACTTACTATCAGCAAAAAGTCTACAAACAATAAATGCTGAAAGGGTTTTACAGAACTGTGTACACTCTACCTGCTGGTGAGACGTGAAGGGGTAACAGCCAATAATGAGAACAGAAAGGAGCTGTGTTTAAAAGTAAAACTGCAGGCACCATTCGATGCAGCAGGCGCACCATTGGACCTCTCACCTGAGAAGACAAGAATCGAGAAGACACAGGCCGCAAAAGCTGCAGTGCAGCCTTATTCACAATAGCCAAGACAGTGAAGCAATCAAAATGTCCAACAACAGGTGAATGGATAAAGAAGAAGTGGTCCATGTACACAATGGAATAATAGCCATGGAAAACAATGAACCACTGCTCTCTGAGGCACCACAAATGAGTCTGGAGATAATCACGAAACATGAGGTAAGTCGGAAAGCAAAAGACCTATATTCTATGATATCACTTATTGGCGTTATCTAATAACTGACACAAAGGAACATATTTCCACAGAGAAAGACACTCACAGACTTAGAAAACAAACTATGCTCATCTAAAAGGAAAGGTGGGGGGAATGGATAAATTAAGATTAGTGTTACTCTATGTATACAAACACATATTATATCCGTATCTCAAAAAGACCAACCATATAGCAAGGGAGGTGTGCGGAACCCTCAGTAACATTTTACATGGGAAGAGGATCTGTACTTGAATAGACATATATAATGTACAAACGAACCAGATTGTGTTCACCTAGGACAAACAATATTCTAAGCTTTACCCCAATTTAAAAAAAAAATTTAAAACCAAGAAGAAATAATGAGACATAAACTTATGGGGCTTTCTCCATGCACATTCCAATGTAATTTACAAACTAGGAACACGACTTCCAGAAAGGCTCTGCTGCCCTAGTAGCCAGATATGGGAATGGAGATATGCTTCCTGCTTGAGGCCACTTCCTACAACAGCAGCTTTAAACCCATTGCTAAAGGTCACTAAATATTCACCAAACTTGCAGTTCGGTAAAAGACACCTGCTTTCTAAAAAAATTCTGGGGTGGAAAATCGACCAAAAATTTCAAAAGAGGGCAACCTTCCAAGAACACAATTTCAAGAGTTCTACTGTACTCCCAATTGTTTCCTTTTTTTTAACAGAAAAGGAAACGGTGGAGAAAAATGATGAGTTTTACGAATTTTCAAAGACATGCAAACCCAAATTACAAAAACCTATCAGCTCACAGCAGCCAGTAGGGCCATTAGCATAAATGCTGCAAACAATAAATGCTGAAGCGATTGTGGAGAAATGCGTACCCTGGATTCTAAGGGGGACGTGGTAAGAGCCACTACTGAAAACACAAAGAAGGTGCTTTGAAAAGGGAAACACGGTGCTACCAGTCAATCAATCACACCCACTGCTGGGCCTATCACCTGAGAAAATGAGAATCGAAAAGTCACAGCCTGGCAATCCTGCACTCCAACAATATTTACCATAGCCAACACTTGGAAGCAATGAAAATGTCCATCAACCGAGGAATGCACAAAGTAGAAGTGGTCCACGTACACAGTGGAAAATTACTCCAAAAAAATAAAAATGAAATGTAAAAATCCAACAAAAGTAAGGAGACATCAGCTTGTGTGGGTTTGTCCGGGCACACTCCACTCTAATTTATAACCGAGAAACACCACAGGCCGCAAGGGCTTTTCCCTAGTTACCAGGGTGGGGGACATAGAAAGGCTGCCGCCCTCTGGCAGTTACCTGCAAAAGCAGCTTTAAAGCCTGTGCTAATGGTCACTTCATAGGAACAAGTACTGCAGAACTGTAAATGAAACAGGCCCTCAAAATGTCTTGAGGGAGGTAAAGGCCAAAACATTTCAAAATGTGACACATACTTAAAGAGAACACTTTGAAGAACTAAGGGGTAATCACAGCTTGAAAAATAGAAAAGGATATGCCTTAAAGCTCAATTTCAACAGAATATGTGGCACATTCGAATTCAACCACAGACAGGTATCAGCTCACACTTGTCAGAATAACCATCAGCAAGAAAACTACAAACAATAAATGCTGAAGGTGTTGTGGAGAAATGCATACCCTCAACTTCAAAGGGGACGTAACTTGGAAAGGGCCACGAATGAGAACAGAATGGAGGTGCCTTAAAAAGCTAAACATTGAGCTACTATATGATCCAGCAGGCCCACTGCTCGACGTAAAACCTAAGAAGAGAGAATTGGAAAGGCACAGGCAGGCAAATCTGCACTGCACAGTATTACAATAGCCAAGATATGGAAGTAACCAAAAAGTCCACCAACAGATGGATGGACAAAGAAGAACTCCTCCATGTACAGATGGAATATTCGCTAGTGAAAAAAATGAAACAATGCCGTTTGCAGCACCATAGATGAGTCTAGACGTAATCACGCCACGTGTAGTAAGTGAGAAAGCAAAAGACACATATCCTATCATATCACTTTTAAGAGTTACTTAAAAATTGATACCAATGAAGATATTTCCACAGAGAAAGGCAATCACAGATTCATTAAAAAACTTATGGTTCACCAAATAGAAAGGGATGAGGATTGGATACATTACCACATTGGGGTTAACAGAGATATACAAACCATGTGAAATATATAACCACCAAAGACGTACGGAAGACCAGGAGAAGACTACTCAACATTGTGTCATAACCTACATGGGAAAAGGATGCGAGGAAGAATAGATGCATGTATATGTGTGAAAGAACCACATCTTGCACACCTAGAACAAACAAACCATTGTAATCATATATGCTGGGATAAAAAATAAAAAGTAAATTACAAATATGAACAAGAAGTAATGAGACATAAACTTAAAGGGCTTTTCCCTGGCACATTCCATTCTAATTTACAACCTAGAACACCACTTCCATTAAGGCTCTGTTTCCCTAGTAACCAAATATGGTAAAGGGGAAATGCTGCCACCTTGTGGCCGTTTCCTGCAAGAACAGCTTTAAACTCACAGCTGATGGTCACTTAACATTCCCAAGGACTCAGGGCTGTAAAGGACACCTGCCCTAAAAAATTGTGCTGAAGGAGGGAATGGACAAAACAATTCAAAACAGGCAAATGTTTCAAGAAGAGAGTATGAAGAGTTAAGTTTTACTCACGCTCTTTTAAAAAAAAGGAAAATGGATAAAAGCTCAACCTCAGGGAGTGTTAGACCCATGCAATCTAATCTACAAAAAGTTTCAACTTACACCAGTTGACTTACTATCAGCAAAAAGTCTACAAACAATAAATGCTGAAAGGGTTTTAGAGAACTGTGTACACTCTACCTGCTGGTGAGACGTGAAGGGGTAACAGCCAATAATGAGAACAGAAAGGAGCTGTGTTTAAAAGTAAAACTGCAGGCACCATTCGATGCAGCAGGCGCACCATTGGACCTCTCACCTGAGAAGACAAGAATCGAGAAGACACAGGCCGCAAAAGCTGCAGTGCAGCCTTATTCACAATAGCCAAGACAGTGAAGCAATCAAAATGTCCAACAACAGGTGAATGGATAAAGAAGAAGTGGTCCATGTACACAATGGAATAATAGCCATGGAAAACAATGAACCACTGCTCTCTGAGGCACCACAAATGAGTCTGGAGATAATCACGAAACATGAGGTAAGTCGGAAAGCAAAAGACCTATATTCTATGATATCACTTATTGGCGTTATCTAATAACTGACACAAAGGAACATATTTCCACAGAGAAAGACACTCACAGACTTAGAAAACAAACTATGCTCATCTAAAAGGAAAGGTGGGGGGAATGGATAAATTAAGATTAGTGTTACTCTATGTATACAAACACATATTATATCCGTATCTCAAAAAGACCAACCATATAGCAAGGGAGGTGTGCGGAACCCTCAGTAACATTTTACATGGGAAGAGGATCTGTACTTGAATAGACATATATAATGTACAAACGAACCAGATTGTGTTCACCTAGGACAAACAATATTCTAAGCTTTACCCCAATTTAAAAAAAAAATTTAAAACCAAGAAGAAATAATGAGACATAAACTTATGGGGCTTTCTCCATGCACATTCCAATGTAATTTACAAACTAGGAACACGACTTCCAGAAAGGCTCTGCTGCCCTAGTAGCCAGATATGGGAATGGAGATATGCTTCCTGCTTGAGGCCACTTCCTACAACAGCAGCTTTAAACCCATTGCTAAAGGTCACTAAATATTCACCAAACTTGCAGTTCGGTAAAAGACACCTGCTTTCTAAAAAAATTCTGGGGTGGAAAATCGACCAAAAATTTCAAAAGAGGGCAACCTTCCAAGAACACAATTTCAAGAGTTCTACTGTACTCCCAATTGTTTCCTTTTTTTTAACAGAAAAGGAAACGGTGGAGAAAAATGATGAGTTTTACGAATTTTCAAAGACATGCAAACCCAAATTACAAAAACCTATCAGCTCACAGCAGCCAGTAGGGCCATTAGCATAAATGCTGCAAACAATAAATGCTGAAGCGATTGTGGAGAAATGCGTACCCTGGATTCTAAGGGGGACGTGGTAAGAGCCACTAATGAAAACACAAAGAAGGTGCTTTGAAAAGGGAAACACGGTGCTACCAGTCAATCAATCACACCCACTGCTGGGCCTATCACCTGAGAAAATGAGAATCGAAAAGTCACAGCCTGGCAATCCTGCACTCCAACAATATTTACCATAGCCAACACTTGGAAGCAATGAAAATGTCCATCAACCGAGGAATGCACAAAGTAGAAGTGGTCCACGTACACAGTGGAAAATTACTCCAAAAAAATAAAAATGAAATGTAAAAATCCAACAAAAGTAAGGAGACATCAGCTTGTGTGGGTTTGTCCGGGCACACTCCACTCTAATTTATAACCGAGAAACACCACAGGCCGCAAGGGCTTTTCCCTAGTTACCAGGGTGGGGGACATAGAAAGGCTGCCGCCCTCTGGCAGTTACCTGCAAAAGCAGCTTTAAAGCCTGTGCTAATGGTCACTTCATAGGAACAAGTACTGCAGAACTGTAAATGAAACAGGCCCTCAAAATGTCTTGAGGGAGGTAAAGGCCAAAACATTTCAAAATGTGACACATACTTAAAGAGAACACTTTGAAGAACTAAGGGGTAATCACAGCTTGAAAAATAGAAAAGGATATGCCTTAAAGCTCAATTTCAACAGAATATGTGGCACATTCGAATTCAACCACAGACAGGTATCAGCTCACACTTGTCAGAATAACCATCAGCAAGAAAACTACAAACAATAAATGCTGAAGGTGTTGTGGAGAAATGCATACCCTCAACTTCAAAGGGGACGTAACTTGGAAAGGGCCACGAATGAGAACAGAATGGAGGTGCCTTAAAAAGCTAAACATTGAGCTACTATATGATCCAGCAGGCCCACTGCTCGACGTAAAACCTAAGAAGAGAGAATTGGAAAGGCACAGGCAGGCAAATCTGCACTGCACAGTATTACAATAGCCAAGATATGGAAGTAACCAAAAAGTCCACCAACAGATGGATGGACAAAGAAGAACTCCTCCATGTACAGATGGAATATTCGCTAGTGAAAAAAATGAAACAATGCCGTTTGCAGCACCATAGATGAGTCTAGACGTAATCACGCCACGTGTAGTAAGTGAGAAAGCAAAAGACACATATCCTATCATATCACTTTTAAGAGTTACTTAAAAATTGATACCAATGAAGATATTTCCACAGAGAAAGGCAATCACAGATTCATTAAAAAACTTATGGTTCACCAAATAGAAAGGGATGAGGATTGGATACATTACCACATTGGGGTTAACAGAGATATACAAACCATGTGAAATATATAACCACCAAAGACGTACGGAAGACCAGGAGAAGACTACTCAACATTGTGTCATAACCTACATGGGAAAAGGATGCGAGGAAGAATAGATGCATGTATATGTGTGAAAGAACCACATCTTGCACACCTAGAACAAACAAACCATTGTAATCATATATGCTGGGATAAAAAATAAAAAGTAAATTACAAATATGAACAAGAAGTAATGAGACATAAACTTAAAGGGCTTTTCCCTGGCACATTCCATTCTAATTTACAACCTAGAACACCACTTCCATTAAGGCTCTGTTTCCCTAGTAACCAAATATGGTAAAGGGGAAATGCTGCCACCTTGTGGCCGTTTCCTGCAAGAACAGCTTTAAACTCACAGCTGATGGTCACTTAACATTCCCAAGGACTCAGGGCTGTAAAGGACACCTGCCCTAAAAAATTGTGCTGAAGGAGGGAATGGACAAAACAATTCAAAACAGGCAAATGTTTCAAGAAGAGAGTATGAAGAGTTAAGTTTTACTCACGCTCTTTTAAAAAAAAGGAAAATGGATAAAAGCTCAACCTCAGGGAGTGTTAGACCCATGCAATCTAATCTACAAAAAGTTTCAACTTACACCAGTTGACTTACTATCAGCAAAAAGTCTACAAACAATAAATGCTGAAAGGGTTTTAGAGAACTGTGTACACTCTACCTGCTGGTGAGACGTGAAGGGGTAACAGCCAATAATGAGAACAGAAAGGAGCTGTGTTTAAAAGTAAAACTGCAGGCACCATTCGATGCAGCAGGCGCACCATTGGACCTCTCACCTGAGAAGACAAGAATCGAGAAGACACAGGCCGCAAAAGCTGCAGTGCAGCCTTATTCACAATAGCCAAGACAGTGAAGCAATCAAAATGTCCAACAACAGGTGAATGGATAAAGAAGAAGTGGTCCATGTACACAATGGAATAATAGCCATGGAAAACAATGAACCACTGCTCTCTGAGGCACCACAAATGAGTCTGGAGATAATCACGAAACATGAGGTAAGTCGGAAAGCAAAAGACCTATATTCTATGATATCACTTATTGGCGTTATCTAATAACTGACACAAAGGAACATATTTCCACAGAGAAAGACACTCACAGACTTAGAAAACAAACTATGCTCATCTAAAAGGAAAGGTGGGGGGAATGGATAAATTAAGATTAGTGTTACTCTATGTATACAAACACATATTATATCCGTATCTCAAAAAGACCAACCATATAGCAAGGGAGGTGTGCGGAACCCTCAGTAACATTTTACATGGGAAGAGGATCTGTACTTGAATAGACATATATAATGTACAAACGAACCAGATTGTGTTCACCTAGGACAAACAATATTCTAAGCTTTACCCCAATTTAAAAAAAAAATTTAAAACCAAGAAGAAATAATGAGACATAAACTTATGGGGCTTTCTCCATGCACATTCCAATGTAATTTACAAACTAGGAACACGACTTCCAGAAAGGCTCTGCTGCCCTAGTAGCCAGATATGGGAATGGAGATATGCTTCCTGCTTGAGGCCACTTCCTACAACAGCAGCTTTAAACCCATTGCTAAAGGTCACTAAATATTCACCAAACTTGCAGTTCGGTAAAAGACACCTGCTTTCTAAAAAAATTCTGGGGTGGAAAATCGACCAAAAATTTCAAAAGAGGGCAACCTTCCAAGAACACAATTTCAAGAGTTCTACTGTACTCCCAATTGTTTCCTTTTTTTTAACAGAAAAGGAAACGGTGGAGAAAAATGATGAGTTTTACGAATTTTCAAAGACATGCAAACCCAAATTACAAAAACCTATCAGCTCACAGCAGCCAGTAGGGCCATTAGCATAAATGCTGCAAACAATAAATGCTGAAGCGATTGTGGAGAAATGCGTACCCTGGATTCTAAGGGGGACGTGGTAAGAGCCACTAATGAAAACACAAAGAAGGTGCTTTGAAAAGGGAAACACGGTGCTACCAGTCAATCAATCACACCCACTGCTGGGCCTATCACCTGAGAAAATGAGAATCGAAAAGTCACAGCCTGGCAATCCTGCACTCCAACAATATTTACCATAGCCAACACTTGGAAGCAATGAAAATGTCCATCAACCGAGGAATGCACAAAGTAGAAGTGGTCCACGTACACAGTGGAAAATTACTCCAAAAAAATAAAAATGAAATGTAAAAATCCAACAAAAGTAAGGAGACATCAGCTTGTGTGGGTTTGTCCGGGCACACTCCACTCTAATTTATAACCGAGAAACACCACAGGCCGCAAGGGCTTTTCCCTAGTTACCAGGGTGGGGGACATAGAAAGGCTGCCGCCCTCTGGCAGTTACCTGCAAAAGCAGCTTTAAAGCCTGTGCTAATGGTCACTTCATAGGAACAAGTACTGCAGAACTGTAAATGAAACAGGCCCTCAAAATGTCTTGAGGGAGGTAAAGGCCAAAACATTTCAAAATGTGACACATACTTAAAGAGAACACTTTGAAGAACTAAGGGGTAATCACAGCTTGAAAAATAGAAAAGGATATGCCTTAAAGCTCAATTTCAACAGAATATGTGGCACATTCGAATTCAACCACAGACAGGTATCAGCTCACACTTGTCAGTATAACCATCAGCAAGAAAACTACAAACAATAAATGCTGAAGGTGTTGTGGAGAAATGCATACCCTCAACTTCAAAGGGGACGTAACTTGGAAAGGGCCACGAATGAGAACAGAATGGAGGTGCCTTAAAAAGGTAAACATTGAGCTACTATATGATCCAGCAGGCCCACTGCTCGACGTAAAACCTAAGAAGAGAGAATTGGAAAGGCACAGGCAGGCAAATCTGCACTGCACAGTATTACAATAGCCAAGATATGGAAGTAACCAAAAAGTCCACCAACAGATGGATGGACAAAGAAGAACTCCTCCATGTACAGATAGAATATTCGCTAGTGAAAAAAATGAAACAATGCCATTTGCAGCACCATAGATGAGTCTAGACGTAATCACGCCACGTGTAGTAAGTGAGAAAGCAAAAGACACATATCCTATCATATCACTTTTAAGAGTTACTTAAAAATTGATACCAATGAAGATATTTCCACAGAGAAAGGCAATCACAGATTCATTAAAAAACTTATGGTTCACCAAATAGAAAGGGATGAGGATTGGATACATTACCACATTGGGGTTAACAGAGATATACAAACCATGTGAAATATATAACCACCAAAGACGTACGGAAGACCAGGAGAAGACTACTCAACATTGTGTCATAACCTACATGGGAAAAGGATGCGAGGAAGAATAGATGCATGTATATGTGTGAAAGAACCACATCTTGCACACCTAGAACAAACAAACCATTGTAATCATATATGCTGGGATAAAAAATAAAAAGTAAATTACAAATATGAACAAGAAGTAATGAGACATAAACTTAAAGGGCTTTTCCCTGGCACATTCCATTCTAATTTACAACCTAGAACACCACTTCCATTAAGGCTCTGTTTCCCTAGTAACCAAATATGGTAAAGGGGAAATGCTGCCACCTTGTGGCCGTTTCCTGCAAGAACAGCTTTAAACTCACAGCTGATGGTCACTTAACATTCCCAAGGACTCAGGGCTGTAAAGGACACCTGCCCTAAAAAATTGTGCTGAAGGAGGGAATGGACAAAACAATTCAAAACAGGCAAATGTTTCAAGAAGAGAGTATGAAGAGTTAAGTTTTACTCACGCTCTTTTAAAAAAAAGGAAAATGGATAAAAGCTCAACCTCAGGGAGTGTTAGACCCATGCAATCTAATCTACAAAAAGTTTCAACTTACACCAGTTGACTTACTATCAGCAAAAAGTCTACAAACAATAAATGCTGAAAGGGTTTTAGAGAACTGTGTACACTCTACCTGCTGGTGAGACGTGAAGGGGTAACAGCCAATAATGAGAACAGAAAGGAGCTGTGTTTAAAAGTAAAACTGCAGGCACCATTCGATGCAGCAGGCGCACCATTGGACCTCTCACCTGAGAAGACAAGAATCGAGAAGACACAGGCCGCAAAAGCTGCAGTGCAGCCTTATTCACAATAGCCAAGACAGTGAAGCAATCAAAATGTCCAACAACAGGTGAATGGATAAAGAAGAAGTGGTCCATGTACACAATGGAATAATAGCCATGGAAAACAATGAACCACTGCTCTCTGAGGCACCACAAATGAGTCTGGAGATAATCACGAAACATGAGGTAAGTCGGAAAGCAAAAGACCTATATTCTATGATATCACTTATTGGCGTTATCTAATAACTGACACAAAGGAACATATTTCCACAGAGAAAGACACTCACAGACTTAGAAAACAAACTATGCTCATCTAAAAGGAAAGGTGGGGGGAATGGATAAATTAAGATTAGTGTTACTCTATGTATACAAACACATATTATATCCGTATCTCAAAAAGACCAACCATATAGCAAGGGAGGTGTGCGGAACCCTCAGTAACATTTTACATGGGAAGAGGATCTGTACTTGAATAGACATATATAATGTACAAACGAACCAGATTGTGTTCACCTAGGACAAACAATATTCTAAGCTTTACCCCAATTTAAAAAAAAAATTTAAAACCAAGAAGAAATAATGAGACATAAACTTATGGGGCTTTCTCCATGCACATTCCAATGTAATTTACAAACTAGGAACACGACTTCCAGAAAGGCTCTGCTGCCCTAGTAGCCAGATATGGGAATGGAGATATGCTTCCTGCTTGAGGCCACTTCCTACAACAGCAGCTTTAAACCCATTGCTAAAGGTCACTAAATATTCACCAAACTTGCAGTTCGGTAAAAGACACCTGCTTTCTAAAAAAATTCTGGGGTGGAAAATCGACCAAAAATTTCAAAAGAGGGCAACCTTCCAAGAACACAATTTCAAGAGTTCTACTGTACTCCCAATTGTTTCCTTTTTTTTAACAGAAAAGGAAACGGTGGAGAAAAATGATGAGTTTTACGAATTTTCAAAGACATGCAAACCCAAATTACAAAAACCTATCAGCTCACAGCAGCCAGTAGGGCCATTAGCATAAATGCTGCAAACAATAAATGCTGAAGCGATTGTGGAGAAATGCGTACCCTGGATTCTAAGGGGGACGTGGTAAGAGCCACTAATGAAAACACAAAGAAGGTGCTTTGAAAAGGGAAACACGGTGCTACCAGTCAATCAATCACACCCACTGCTGGGCCTATCACCTGAGAAAATGAGAATCGAAAAGTCACAGCCTGGCAATCCTGCACTCCAACAATATTTACCATAGCCAACACTTGGAAGCAATGAAAATGTCCATCAACCGAGGAATGCACAAAGTAGAAGTGGTCCACGTACACAGTGGAAAATTACTCCAAAAAAATAAAAATGAAATGTAAAAATCCAACAAAAGTAAGGAGACATCAGCTTGTGTGGGTTTGTCCGGGCACACTCCACTCTAATTTATAACCGAGAAACACCACAGGCCGCAAGGGCTTTTCCCTAGTTACCAGGGTGGGGGACATAGAAAGGCTGCCGCCCTCTGGCAGTTACCTGCAAAAGCAGCTTTAAAGCCTGTGCTAATGGTCACTTCATAGGAACAAGTACTGCAGAACTGTAAATGAAACAGGCCCTCAAAATGTCTTGAGGGAGGTAAAGGCCAAAACATTTCAAAATGTGACACATACTTAAAGAGAACACTTTGAAGAACTAAGGGGTAATCACAGCTTGAAAAATAGAAAAGGATATGCCTTAAAGCTCAATTTCAACAGAATATGTGGCACATTCGAATTCAACCACAGACAGGTATCAGCTCACACTTGTCAGAATAACCATCAGCAAGAAAACTACAAACAATAAATGCTGAAGGTGTTGTGGAGAAATGCATACCCTCAACTTCAAAGGGGACGTAACTTGGAAAGGGCCACGAATGAGAACAGAATGGAGGTGCCTTAAAAAGGTAAACATTGAGCTACTATATGATCCAGCAGGCCCACTGCTCGACGTAAAACCTAAGAAGAGAGAATTGGAAAGGCACAGGCAGGCAAATCTGCACTGCACAGTATTACAATAGCCAAGATATGGAAGTAACCAAAAAGTCCACCAACAGATGGATGGACAAAGAAGAACTCCTCCATGTACAGATGGAATATTCGCTAGTGAAAAAAATGAAACAATGCCGTTTGCAGCACCATAGATGAGTCTAGACGTAATCACGCCACGTGTAGTAAGTGAGAAAGCAAAAGACACATATCCTATCATATCACTTTTAAGAGTTACTTAAAAATTGATACCAATGAAGATATTTCCACAGAGAAAGGCAATCACAGATTCATTAAAAAACTTATGGTTCACCAAATAGAAAGGGATGAGGATTGGATACATTACCACATTGGGGTTAACAGAGATATACAAACCATGTGAAATATATAACCACCAAAGACGTACGGAAGACCAGGAGAAGACTACTCAACATTGTGTCATAACCTACATGGGAAAAGGATGCGAGGAAGAATAGATGCATGTATATGTGTGAAAGAACCACATCTTGCACACCTAGAACAAACAAACCATTGTAATCATATATGCTGGGATAAAAAATAAAAAGTAAATTACAAATATGAACAAGAAGTAATGAGACATAAACTTAAAGGGCTTTTCCCTGGCACATTCCATTCTAATTTACAACCTAGAACACCACTTCCATTAAGGCTCTGTTTCCCTAGTAACCAAATATGGTAAAGGGGAAATGCTGCCACCTTGTGGCCGTTTCCTGCAAGAACAGCTTTAAACTCACAGCTGATGGTCACTTAACATTCCCAAGGACTCAGGGCTGTAAAGGACACCTGCCCTAAAAAATTGTGCTGAAGGAGGGAATGGACAAAACAATTCAAAACAGGCAAATGTTTCAAGAAGAGAGTATGAAGAGTTAAGTTTTACTCACGCTCTTTTAAAAAAAAGGAAAATGGATAAAAGCTCAACCTCAGGGAGTGTTAGACCCATGCAATCTAATCTACAAAAAGTTTCAACTTACACCAGTTGACTTACTATCAGCAAAAAGTCTACAAACAATAAATGCTGAAAGGGTTTTAGAGAACTGTGTACACTCTACCTGCTGGTGAGACGTGAAGGGGTAACAGCCAATAATGAGAACAGAAAGGAGCTGTGTTTAAAAGTAAAACTGCAGGCACCATTCGATGCAGCAGGCGCACCATTGGACCTCTCACCTGAGAAGACAAGAATCGAGAAGACACAGGCCGCAAAAGCTGCAGTGCAGCCTTATTCACAATAGCCAAGACAGTGAAGCAATCAAAATGTCCAACAACAGGTGAATGGATAAAGAAGAAGTGGTCCATGTACACAATGGAATAATAGCCATGGAAAACAATGAACCACTGCTCTCTGAGGCACCACAAATGAGTCTGGAGATAATCACGAAACATGAGGTAAGTCGGAAAGCAAAAGACCTATATTCTATGATATCACTTATTGGCGTTATCTAATAACTGACACAAAGGAACATATTTCCACAGAGAAAGACACTCACAGACTTAGAAAACAAACTATGCTCATCTAAAAGGAAAGGTGGGGGGAATGGATAAATTAAGATTAGTGTTACTCTATGTATACAAACACATATTATATCCGTATCTCAAAAAGACCAACCATATAGCAAGGGAGGTGTGCGGAACCCTCAGTAACATTTTACATGGGAAGAGGATCTGTACTTGAATAGACATATATAATGTACAAACGAACCAGATTGTGTTCACCTAGGACAAACAATATTCTAAGCTTTACCCCAATTTAAAAAAAAAATTTAAAACCAAGAAGAAATAATGAGACATAAACTTATGGGGCTTTCTCCATGCACATTCCAATGTAATTTACAAACTAGGAACACGACTTCCAGAAAGGCTCTGCTGCCCTAGTAGCCAGATATGGGAATGGAGATATGCTTCCTGCTTGAGGCCACTTCCTACAACAGCAGCTTTAAACCCATTGCTAAAGGTCACTAAATATTCACCAAACTTGCAGTTCGGTAAAAGACACCTGCTTTCTAAAAAAATTCTGGGGTGGAAAATCGACCAAAAATTTCAAAAGAGGGCAACCTTCCAAGAACACAATTTCAAGAGTTCTACTGTACTCCCAATTGTTTCCTTTTTTTTAACAGAAAAGGAAACGGTGGAGAAAAATGATGAGTTTTACGAATTTTCAAAGACATGCAAACCCAAATTACAAAAACCTATCAGCTCACAGCAGCCAGTAGGGCCATTAGCATAAATGCTGCAAACAATAAATGCTGAAGCGATTGTGGAGAAATGCGTACCCTGGATTCTAAGGGGGACGTGGTAAGAGCCACTAATGAAAACACAAAGAAGGTGCTTTGAAAAGGGAAACACGGTGCTACCAGTCAATCAATCACACCCACTGCTGGGCCTATCACCTGAGAAAATGAGAATCGAAAAGTCACAGCCTGGCAATCCTGCACTCCAACAATATTTACCATAGCCAACACTTGGAAGCAATGAAAATGTCCATCAACCGAGGAATGCACAAAGTAGAAGTGGTCCACGTACACAGTGGAAAATTACTCCAAAAAAATAAAAATGAAATGTAAAAATCCAAAAAAAGTAAGGAGACATCAGCTTGTGTGGGTTTGTCCGGGCACACTCCACTCTAATTTATAACCGAGAAACACCACAGGCCGCAAGGGCTTTTCCCTAGTTACCAGGGTGGGGGACATAGAAAGGCTGCCGCCCTCTGGCAGTTACCTGCAAAAGCAGCTTTAAAGCCTGTGCTAATGGTCACTTCATAGGAACAAGTACTGCAGAACTGTAAATGAAACAGGCCCTCAAAATGTCTTGAGGGAGGTAAAGGCCAAAACATTTCAAAATGTGACACATACTTAAAGAGAACACTTTGAAGAACTAAGGGGTAATCACAGCTTGAAAAATAGAAAAGGATATGCCTTAAAGCTCAATTTCAACAGAATATGTGGCACATTCGAATTCAACCACAGACAGGTATCAGCTCACACTTGTCAGTATAACCATCAGCAAGAAAACTACAAACAATAAATGCTGAAGGTGTTGTGGAGAAATGCATACCCTCAACTTCAAAGGGGACGTAACTTGGAAAGGGCCACGAATGAGAACAGAATGGAGGTGCCTTAAAAAGGTAAACATTGAGCTACTATATGATCCAGCAGGCCCACTGCTCGACGTAAAACCTAAGAAGAGAGAATTGGAAAGGCACAGGCAGGCAAATCTGCACTGCACAGTATTACAATAGCCAAGATATGGAAGTAACCAAAAAGTCCACCAACAGATGGATGGACAAAGAAGAACTCCTCCATGTACAGATAGAATATTCGCTAGTGAAAAAAATGAAACAATGCCATTTGCAGCACCATAGATGAGTCTAGACGTAATCACGCCACGTGTAGTAAGTGAGAAAGCAAAAGACACATATCCTATCATATCACTTTTAAGAGTTACTTAAAAATTGATACCAATGAAGATATTTCCACAGAGAAAGGCAATCACAGATTCATTAAAAAACTTATGGTTCACCAAATAGAAAGGGATGAGGATTGGATACATTACCACATTGGGGTTAACAGAGATATACAAACCATGTGAAATATATAACCACCAAAGACGTACGGAAGACCAGGAGAAGACTACTCAACATTGTGTCATAACCTACATGGGAAAAGGATGCGAGGAAGAATAGATGCATGTATATGTGTGAAAGAACCACATCTTGCACACCTAGAACAAACAAACCATTGTAATCATATATGCTGGGATAAAAAATAAAAAGTAAATTACAAATATGAACAAGAAGTAATGAGACATAAACTTAAAGGGCTTTTCCCTGGCACATTCCATTCTAATTTACAACCTAGAACACCACTTCCATTAAGGCTCTGTTTCCCTAGTAACCAAATATGGTAAAGGGGAAATGCTGCCACCTTGTGGCCGTTTCCTGCAAGAACAGCTTTAAACTCACAGCTGATGGTCACTTAACATTCCCAAGGACTCAGGGCTGTAAAGGACACCTGCCCTAAAAAATTGTGCTGAAGGAGGGAATGGACAAAACAATTCAAAACAGGCAAATGTTTCAAGAAGAGAGTATGAAGAGTTAAGTTTTACTCACGCTCTTTTAAAAAAAAGGAAAATGGATAAAAGCTCAACCTCAGGGAGTGTTAGACCCATGCAATCTAATCTACAAAAAGTTTCAACTTACACCAGTTGACTTACTATCAGCAAAAAGTCTACAAACAATAAATGCTGAAAGGGTTTTAGAGAACTGTGTACACTCTACCTGCTGGTGAGACGTGAAGGGGTAACAGCCAATAATGAGAACAGAAAGGAGCTGTGTTTAAAAGTAAAACTGCAGGCACCATTCGATGCAGCAGGCGCACCATTGGACCTCTCACCTGAGAAGACAAGAATCGAGAAGACACAGGCCGCAAAAGCTGCAGTGCAGCCTTATTCACAATAGCCAAGACAGTGAAGCAATCAAAATGTCCAACAACAGGTGAATGGATAAAGAAGAAGTGGTCCATGTACACAATGGAATAATAGCCATGGAAAACAATGAACCACTGCTCTCTGAGGCACCACAAATGAGTCTGGAGATAATCACGAAACATGAGGTAAGTCGGAAAGCAAAAGACCTATATTCTATGATATCACTTATTGGCGTTATCTAATAACTGACACAAAGGAACATATTTCCACAGAGAAAGACACTCACAGACTTAGAAAACAAACTATGCTCATCTAAAAGGAAAGGTGGGGGGAATGGATAAATTAAGATTAGTGTTACTCTAAGTATACAAACACATATTATATCCGTATCTCAAAAAGACCAACCATATAGCAAGGGAGGTGTGCGGAACCCTCAGTAACATTTTACATGGGAAGAGGATCTGTACTTGAATAGACATATATAATGTACAAACGAACCAGATTGTGTTCACCTAGGACAAACAATATTCTAAGCTTTACCCCAATTTAAAAAAAAAATTTAAAACCAAGAAGAAATAATGAGACATAAACTTATGGGGCTTTCTCCATGCACATTCCAATGTAATTTACAAACTAGGAACACGACTTCCAGAAAGGCTCTGCTGCCCTAGTAGCCAGATATGGGAATGGAGATATGCTTCCTGCTTGAGGCCACTTCCTACAACAGCAGCTTTAAACCCATTGCTAAAGGTCACTAAATATTCACCAAACTTGCAGTTCGGTAAAAGACACCTGCTTTCTAAAAAAATTCTGGGGTGGAAAATCGACCAAAAATTTCAAAAGAGGGCAACCTTCCAAGAACACAATTTCAAGAGTTCTACTGTACTCCCAATTGTTTCCTTTTTTTTAACAGAAAAGGAAACGGTGGAGAAAAATGATGAGTTTTACGAATTTTCAAAGACATGCAAACCCAAATTACAAAAACCTATCAGCTCACAGCAGCCAGTAGGGCCATTAGCATAAATGCTGCAAACAATAAATGCTGAAGCGATTGTGGAGAAATGCGTACCCTGGATTCTAAGGGGGACGTGGTAAGAGCCACTAATGAAAACACAAAGAAGGTGCTTTGAAAAGGGAAACACGGTGCTACCAGTCAATCAATCACACCCACTGCTGGGCCTATCACCTGAGAAAATGAGAATCGAAAAGTCACAGCCTGGCAATCCTGCACTCCAACAATATTTACCATAGCCAACACTTGGAAGCAATGAAAATGTCCATCAACCGAGGAATGCACAAAGTAGAAGTGGTCCACGTACACAGTGGAAAATTACTCCAAAAAAATAAAAATGAAATGTAAAAATCCAACAAAAGTAAGGAGACATCAGCTTGTGTGGGTTTGTCCGGGCACACTCCACTCTAATTTATAACCGAGAAACACCACAGGCCGCAAGGGCTTTTCCCTAGTTACCAGGGTGGGGGACATAGAAAGGCTGCCGCCCTCTGGCAGTTACCTGCAAAAGCAGCTTTAAAGCCTGTGCTAATGGTCACTTCATAGGAACAAGTACTGCAGAACTGTAAATGAAACAGGCCCTCAAAATGTCTTGAGGGAGGTAAAGGCCAAAACATTTCAAAATGTGACACATACTTAAAGAGAACACTTTGAAGAACTAAGGGGTAATCACAGCTTGAAAAATAGAAAAGGATATGCCTTAAAGCTCAATTTCAACAGAATATGTGGCACATTCGAATTCAACCACAGACAGGTATCAGCTCACACTTGTCAGAATAACCATCAGCAAGAAAACTACAAACAATAAATGCTGAAGGTGTTGTGGAGAAATGCATACCCTCAACTTCAAAGGGGACGTAACTTGGAAAGGGCCACGAATGAGAACAGAATGGAGGTGCCTTAAAAAGGTAAACATTGAGCTACTATATGATCCAGCAGGCCCACTGCTCGACGTAAAACCTAAGAAGAGAGAATTGGAAAGGCACAGGCAGGCAAATCTGCACTGCACAGTATTACAATAGCCAAGATATGGAAGTAACCAAAAAGTCCACCAACAGATGGATGGACAAAGAAGAACTCCTCCATGTACAGATGGAATATTCGCTAGTGAAAAAAATGAAACAATGCCGTTTGCAGCACCATAGATGAGTCTAGACGTAATCACGCCACGTGTAGTAAGTGAGAAAGCAAAAGACACATATCCTATCATATCACTTTTAAGAGTTACTTAAAAATTGATACCAATGAAGATATTTCCACAGAGAAAGGCAATCACAGATTCATTAAAAAACTTATGGTTCACCAAATAGAAAGGGATGAGGATTGGATACATTACCACATTGGGGTTAACAGAGATATACAAACCATGTGAAATATATAACCACCAAAGACGTACGGAAGACCAGGAGAAGACTACTCAACATTGTGTCATAACCTACATGGGAAAAGGATGCGAGGAAGAATAGATGCATGTATATGTGTGAAAGAACCACATCTTGCACACCTAGAACAAACAAACCATTGTAATCATATATGCTGGGATAAAAAATAAAAAGTAAATTACAAATATGAACAAGAAGTAATGAGACATAAACTTAAAGGGCTTTTCCCTGGCACATTCCATTCTAATTTACAACCTAGAACACCACTTCCATTAAGGCTCTGTTTCCCTAGTAACCAAATATGGTAAAGGGGAAATGCTGCCACCTTGTGGCCGTTTCCTGCAAGAACAGCTTTAAACTCACAGCTGATGGTCACTTAACATTCCCAAGGACTCAGGGCTGTAAAGGACACCTGCCCTAAAAAATTGTGCTGAAGGAGGGAATGGACAAAACAATTCAAAACAGGCAAATGTTTCAAGAAGAGAGTATGAAGAGTTAAGTTTTACTCACGCTCTTTTAAAAAAAAGGAAAATGGATAAAAGCTCAACCTCAGGGAGTGTTAGACCCATGCAATCTAATCTACAAAAAGTTTCAACTTACACCAGTTGACTTACTATCAGCAAAAAGTCTACAAACAATAAATGCTGAAAGGGTTTTAGAGAACTGTGTACACTCTACCTGCTGGTGAGACGTGAAGGGGTAACAGCCAATAATGAGAACAGAAAGGAGCTGTGTTTAAAAGTAAAACTGCAGGCACCATTCGATGCAGCAGGCGCACCATTGGACCTCTCACCTGAGAAGACAAGAATCGAGAAGACACAGGCCGCAAAAGCTGCAGTGCAGCCTTATTCACAATAGCCAAGACAGTGAAGCAATCAAAATGTCCAACAACAGGTGAATGGATAAAGAAGAAGTGGTCCATGTACACAATGGAATAATAGCCATGGAAAACAATGAACCACTGCTCTCTGAGGCACCACAAATGAGTCTGGAGATAATCACGAAACATGAGGTAAGTCGGAAAGCAAAAGACCTATATTCTATGATATCACTTATTGGCGTTATCTAATAACTGACACAAAGGAACATATTTCCACAGAGAAAGACACTCACAGACTTAGAAAACAAACTATGCTCATCTAAAAGGAAAGGTGGGGGGAATGGATAAATTAAGATTAGTGTTACTCTATGTATACAAACACATATTATATCCGTATCTCAAAAAGACCAACCATATAGCAAGGGAGGTGTGCGGAACCCTCAGTAACATTTTACATGGGAAGAGGATCTGTACTTGAATAGACATATATAATGTACAAACGAACCAGATTGTGTTCACCTAGGACAAACAATATTCTAAGCTTTACCCCAATTTAAAAAAAAAATTTAAAACCAAGAAGAAATAATGAGACATAAACTTATGGGGCTTTCTCCATGCACATTCCAATGTAATTTACAAACTAGGAACACGACTTCCAGAAAGGCTCTGCTGCCCTAGTAGCCAGATATGGGAATGGAGATATGCTTCCTGCTTGAGGCCACTTCCTACAACAGCAGCTTTAAACCCATTGCTAAAGGTCACTAAATATTCACCAAACTTGCAGTTCGGTAAAAGACACCTGCTTTCTAAAAAAATTCTGGGGTGGAAAATCGACCAAAAATTTCAAAAGAGGGCAACCTTCCAAGAACACAATTTCAAGAGTTCTACTGTACTCCCAATTGTTTCCTTTTTTTTAACAGAAAAGGAAACGGTGGAGAAAAATGATGAGTTTTACGAATTTTCAAAGACATGCAAACCCAAATTACAAAAACCTATCAGCTCACAGCAGCCAGTAGGGCCATTAGCATAAATGCTGCAAACAATAAATGCTGAAGCGATTGTGGAGAAATGCGTACCCTGGATTCTAAGGGGGACGTGGTAAGAGCCACTAATGAAAACACAAAGAAGGTGCTTTGAAAAGGGAAACACGGTGCTACCAGTCAATCAATCACACCCACTGCTGGGCCTATCACCTGAGAAAATGAGAATCGAAAAGTCACAGCCTGGCAATCCTGCACTCCAACAATATTTACCATAGCCAACACTTGGAAGCAATGAAAATGTCCATCAACCGAGGAATGCACAAAGTAGAAGTGGTCCACGTACACAGTGGAAAATTACTCCAAAAAAATAAAAATTAAATGTAAAAATCCAACAAAAGTAAGGAGACATCAGCTTGTGTGGGTTTGTCCGGGCACACTCCACTCTAATTTATAACCGAGAAACACCACAGGCCGCAAGGGCTTTTCCCTAGTTACCAGGGTGGGGGACATAGAAAGGCTGCCGCCCTCTGGCAGTTACCTGCAAAAGCAGCTTTAAAGCCTGTGCTAATGGTCACTTCATAGGAACAAGTACTGCAGAACTGTAAATGAAACAGGCCCTCAAAATGTCTTGAGGGAGGTAAAGGCCAAAACATTTCAAAATGTGACACATACTTAAAGAGAACACTTTGAAGAACTAAGGGGTAATCACAGCTTGAAAAATAGAAAAGGATATGCCTTAAAGCTCAATTTCAACAGAATATGTGGCACATTCGAATTCAACCACAGACAGGTATCAGCTCACACTTGTCAGAATAACCATCAGCAAGAAAACTACAAACAATAAATGCTGAAGGTGTTGTGGAGAAATGCATACCCTCAACTTCAAAGGGGACGTAACTTGGAAAGGGCCACGAATGAGAACAGAATGGAGGTGCCTTAAAAAGGTAAACATTGAGCTACTATATGATCCAGCAGGCCCACTGCTCGACGTAAAACCTAAGAAGAGAGAATTGGAAAGGCACAGGCAGGCAAATCTGCACTGCACAGTATTACAATAGCCAAGATATGGAAGTAACCAAAAAGTCCACCAACAGATGGATGGACAAAGAAGAACTCCTCCATGTACAGATGGAATATTCGCTAGTGAAAAAAATGAAACAATGCCGTTTGCAGCACCATAGATGAGTCTAGACGTAATCACGCCACGTGTAGTAAGTGAGAAAGCAAAAGACACATATCCTATCATATCACTTTTAAGAGTTACTTAAAAATTGATACCAATGAAGATATTTCCACAGAGAAAGGCAATCACAGATTCATTAAAAAACTTATGGTTCACCAAATAGAAAGGGATGAGGATTGGATACATTACCACATTGGGGTTAACAGAGATATACAAACCATGTGAAATATATAACCACCAAAGACGTACGGAAGACCAGGAGAAGACTACTCAACATTGTGTCATAACCTACATGGGAAAAGGATGCGAGGAAGAATAGATGCATGTATATGTGTGAAAGAACCACATCTTGCACACCTAGAACAAACAAACCATTGTAATCATATATGCTGGGATAAAAAATAAAAAGTAAATTACAAATATGAACAAGAAGTAATGAGACATAAACTTAAAGGGCTTTTCCCTGGCACATTCCATTCTAATTTACAACCTAGAACACCACTTCCATTAAGGCTCTGTTTCCCTAGTAACCAAATATGGTAAAGGGGAAATGCTGCCACCTTGTGGCCGTTTCCTGCAAGAACAGCTTTAAACTCACAGCTGATGGTCACTTAACATTCCCAAGGACTCAGGGCTGTAAAGGACACCTGCCCTAAAAAATTGTGCTGAAGGAGGGAATGGACAAAACAATTCAAAACAGGCAAATGTTTCAAGAAGAGAGTATGAAGAGTTAAGTTTTACTCACGCTCTTTTAAAAAAAAGGAAAATGGATAAAAGCTCAACCTCAGGGAGTGTTAGACCCATGCAATCTAATCTACAAAAAGTTTCAACTTACACCAGTTGACTTACTATCAGCAAAAAGTCTACAAACAATAAATGCTGAAAGGGTTTTAGAGAACTGTGTACACTCTACCTGCTGGTGAGACGTGAAGGGGTAACAGCCAATAATGAGAACAGAAAGGAGCTGTGTTTAAAAGTAAAACTGCAGGCACCATTCGATGCAGCAGGCGCACCATTGGACCTCTCACCTGAGAAGACAAGAATCGAGAAGACACAGGCCGCAAAAGCTGCAGTGCAGCCTTATTCACAATAGCCAAGACAGTGAAGCAATCAAAATGTCCAACAACAGGTGAATGGATAAAGAAGAAGTGGTCCATGTACACAATGGAATAATAGCCATGGAAAACAATGAACCACTGCTCTCTGAGGCACCACAAATGAGTCTGGAGATAATCACGAAACATGAGGTAAGTCGGAAAGCAAAAGACCTATATTCTATGATATCACTTATTGGCGTTATCTAATAACTGACACAAAGGAACATATTTCCACAGAGAAAGACACTCACAGACTTAGAAAACAAACTATGCTCATCTAAAAGGAAAGGTGGGGGGAATGGATAAATTAAGATTAGTGTTACTCTATGTATACAAACACATATTATATCCGTATCTCAAAAAGACCAACCATATAGCAAGGGAGGTGTGCGGAACCCTCAGTAACATTTTACATGGGAAGAGGATCTGTACTTGAATAGACATATATAATGTACAAACGAACCAGATTGTGTTCACCTAGGACAAACAATATTCTAAGCTTTACCCCAATTTAAAAAAAAAATTTAAAACCAAGAAGAAATAATGAGACATAAACTTATGGGGCTTTCTCCATGCACATTCCAATGTAATTTACAAACTAGGAACACGACTTCCAGAAAGGCTCTGCTGCCCTAGTAGCCAGATATGGGAATGGAGATATGCTTCCTGCTTGAGGCCACTTCCTACAACAGCAGCTTTAAACCCATTGCTAAAGGTCACTAAATATTCACCAAACTTGCAGTTCGGTAAAAGACACCTGCTTTCTAAAAAAATTCTGGGGTGGAAAATCGACCAAAAATTTCAAAAGAGGGCAACCTTCCAAGAACACAATTTCAAGAGTTCTACTGTACTCCCAATTGTTTCCTTTTTTTTAACAGAAAAGGAAACGGTGGAGAAAAATGATGAGTTTTACGAATTTTCAAAGACATGCAAACCCAAATTACAAAAACCTATCAGCTCACAGCAGCCAGTAGGGCCATTAGCATAAATGCTGCAAACAATAAATGCTGAAGCGATTGTGGAGAAATGCGTACCCTGGATTCTAAGGGGGACGTGGTAAGAGCCACTAATGAAAACACAAAGAAGGTGCTTTGAAAAGGGAAACACGGTGCTACCAGTCAATCAATCACACCCACTGCTGGGCCTATCACCTGAGAAAATGAGAATCGAAAAGTCACAGCCTGGCAATCCTGCACTCCAACAATATTTACCATAGCCAACACTTGGAAGCAATGAAAATGTCCATCAACCGAGGAATGCACAAAGTAGAAGTGGTCCACGTACACAGTGGAAAATTACTCCAAAAAAATAAAAATGAAATGTAAAAATCCAACAAAAGTAAGGAGACATCAGCTTGTGTGGGTTTGTCCGGGCACACTCCACTCTAATTTATAACCGAGAAACACCACAGGCCGCAAGGGCTTTTCCCTAGTTACCAGGGTGGGGGACATAGAAAGGCTGCCGCCCTCTGGCAGTTACCTGCAAAAGCAGCTTTAAAGCCTGTGCTAATGGTCACTTCATAGGAACAAGTACTGCAGAACTGTAAATGAAACAGGCCCTCAAAATGTCTTGAGGGAGGTAAAGGCCAAAACATTTCAAAATGTGACACATACTTAAAGAGAACACTTTGAAGAACTAAGGGGTAATCACAGCTTGAAAAATAGAAAAGGATATGCCTTAAAGCTCAATTTCAACAGAATATGTGGCACATTCGAATTCAACCACAGACAGGTATCAGCTCACACTTGTCAGAATAACCATCAGCAAGAAAACTACAAACAATAAATGCTGAAGGTGTTGTGGAGAAATGCATACCCTCAACTTCAAAGGGGACGTAACTTGGAAAGGGCCACGAATGAGAACAGAATGGAGGTGCCTTAAAAAGGTAAACATTGAGCTACTATATGATCCAGCAGGCCCACTGCTCGACGTAAAACCTAAGAAGAGAGAATTGGAAAGGCACAGGCAGGCAAATCTGCACTGCACAGTATTACAATAGCCAAGATATGGAAGTAACCAAAAAGTCCACCAACAGATGGATGGACAAAGAAGAACTCCTCCATGTACAGATGGAATATTCGCTAGTGAAAAAAATGAAACAATGCCGTTTGCAGCACCATAGATGAGTCTAGACGTAATCACGCCACGTGTAGTAAGTGAGAAAGCAAAAGACACATATCCTATCATATCACTTTTAAGAGTTACTTAAAAATTGATACCAATGAAGATATTTCCACAGAGAAAGGCAATCACAGATTCATTAAAAAACTTATGGTTCACCAAATAGAAAGGGATGAGGATTGGATACATTACCACATTGGGGTTAACAGAGATATACAAACCATGTGAAATATATAACCACCAAAGACGTACGGAAGACCAGGAGAAGACTACTCAACATTGTGTCATAACCTACATGGGAAAAGGATGCGAGGAAGAATAGATGCATGTATATGTGTGAAAGAACCACATCTTGCACACCTAGAACAAACAAACCATTGTAATCATATATGCTGGGATAAAAAATAAAAAGTAAATTACAAATATGAACAAGAAGTAATGAGACATAAACTTAAAGGGCTTTTCCCTGGCACATTCCATTCTAATTTACAACCTAGAACACCACTTCCATTAAGGCTCTGTTTCCCTAGTAACCAAATATGGTAAAGGGGAAATGCTGCCACCTTGTGGCCGTTTCCTGCAAGAACAGCTTTAAACTCACAGCTGATGGTCACTTAACATTCCCAAGGACTCAGGGCTGTAAAGGACACCTGCCCTAAAAAATTGTGCTGAAGGAGGGAATGGACAAAACAATTCAAAACAGGCAAATGTTTCAAGAAGAGAGTATGAAGAGTTAAGTTTTACTCACGCTCTTTTAAAAAAAAGGAAAATGGATAAAAGCTCAACCTCAGGGAGTGTTAGACCCATGCAATCTAATCTACAAAAAGTTTCAACTTACACCAGTTGACTTACTATCAGCAAAAAGTCTACAAACAATAAATGCTGAAAGGGTTTTAGAGAACTGTGTACACTCTACCTGCTGGTGAGACGTGAAGGGGTAACAGCCAATAATGAGAACAGAAAGGAGCTGTGTTTAAAAGTAAAACTGCAGGCACCATTCGATGCAGCAGGCGCACCATTGGACCTCTCACCTGAGAAGACAAGAATCGAGAAGACACAGGCCGCAAAAGCTGCAGTGCAGCCTTATTCACAATAGCCAAGACAGTGAAGCAATCAAAATGTCCAACAACAGGTGAATGGATAAAGAAGAAGTGGTCCATGTACACAATGGAATAATAGCCATGGAAAACAATGAACCACTGCTCTCTGAGGCACCACAAATGAGTCTGGAGATAATCACGAAACATGAGGTAAGTCGGAAAGCAAAAGACCTATATTCTATGATATCACTTATTGGCGTTATCTAATAACTGACACAAAGGAACATATTTCCACAGAGAAAGACACTCACAGACTTAGAAAACAAACTATGCTCATCTAAAAGGAAAGGTGGGGGGAATGGATAAATTAAGATTAGTGTTACTCTATGTATACAAACACATATTATATCCGTATCTCAAAAAGACCAACCATATAGCAAGGGAGGTGTGCGGAACCCTCAGTAACATTTTACATGGGAAGAGGATCTGTACTTGAATAGACATATATAATGTACAAACGAACCAGATTGTGTTCACCTAGGACAAACAATATTCTAAGCTTTACCCCAATTTAAAAAAAAATTTAAAACCAAGAAGAAATAATGAGACATAAACTTATGGGGCTTTCTCCATGCACATTCCAATGTAATTTACAAACTAGGAACACGACTTCCAGAAAGGCTCTGCTGCCCTAGTAGCCAGATATGGGAATGGAGATATGCTTCCTGCTTGAGGCCACTTCCTACAACAGCAGCTTTAAACCCATTGCTAAAGGTCACTAAATATTCACCAAACTTGCAGTTCGGTAAAAGACACCTGCTTTCTAAAAAAATTCTGGGGTGGAAAATCGACCAAAAATTTCAAAAGAGGGCAACCTTCCAAGAACACAATTTCAAGAGTTCTACTGTACTCCCAATTGTTTCCTTTTTTTTAACAGAAAAGGAAACGGTGGAGAAAAATGATGAGTTTTACGAATTTTCAAAGACATGCAAACCCAAATTACAAAAACCTATCAGCTCACAGCAGCCAGTAGGGCCATTAGCATAAATGCTGCAAACAATAAATGCTGAAGCGATTGTGGAGAAATGCGTACCCTGGATTCTAAGGGGGACGTGGTAAGAGCCACTAATGAAAACACAAAGAAGGTGCTTTGAAAAGGGAAACACGGTGCTACCAGTCAATCAATCACACCCACTGCTGGGCCTATCACCTGAGAAAATGAGAATCGAAAAGTCACAGCCTGGCAATCCTGCACTCCAACAATATTTACCATAGCCAACACTTGGAAGCAATGAAAATGTCCATCAACCGAGGAATGCACAAAGTAGAAGTGGTCCACGTACACAGTGGAAAATTACTCCAAAAAAATAAAAATGAAATGTAAAAATCCAACAAAAGTAAGGAGACATCAGCTTGTGTGGGTTTGTCCGGGCACACTCCACTCTAATTTATAACCGAGAAACACCACAGGCCGCAAGGGCTTTTCCCTAGTTACCAGGGTGGGGGACATAGAAAGGCTGCCGCCCTCTGGCAGTTACCTGCAAAAGCAGCTTTAAAGCCTGTGCTAATGGTCACTTCATAGGAACAAGTACTGCAGAACTGTAAATGAAACAGGCCCTCAAAATGTCTTGAGGGAGGTAAAGGCCAAAACATTTCAAAATGTGACACATACTTAAAGAGAACACTTTGAAGAACTAAGGGGTAATCACAGCTTGAAAAATAGAAAAGGATATGCCTTAAAGCTCAATTTCAACAGAATATGTGGCACATTCGAATTCAACCACAGACAGGTATCAGCTCACACTTGTCAGAATAACCATCAGCAAGAAAACTACAAACAATAAATGCTGAAGGTGTTGTGGAGAAATGCATACCCTCAACTTCAAAGGGGACGTAACTTGGAAAGGGCCACGAATGAGAACAGAATGGAGGTGCCTTAAAAAGGTAAACATTGAGCTACTATATGATCCAGCAGGCCCACTGCTCGACGTAAAACCTAAGAAGAGAGAATTGGAAAGGCACAGGCAGGCAAATCTGCACTGCACAGTATTACAATAGCCAAGATATGGAAGTAACCAAAAAGTCCACCAACAGATGGATGGACAAAGAAGAACTCCTCCATGTACAGATGGAATATTCGCTAGTGAAAAAAATGAAACAATGCCGTTTGCAGCACCATAGATGAGTCTAGACGTAATCACGCCACGTGTAGTAAGTGAGAAAGCAAAAGACACATATCCTATCATATCACTTTTAAGAGTTACTTAAAAATTGATACCAATGAAGATATTTCCACAGAGAAAGGCAATCACAGATTCATTAAAAAACTTATGGTTCACCAAATAGAAAGGGATGAGGATTGGATACATTACCACATTGGGGTTAACAGAGATATACAAACCATGTGAAATATATAACCACCAAAGACGTACGGAAGACCAGGAGAAGACTACTCAACATTGTGTCATAACCTACATGGGAAAAGGATGCGAGGAAGAATAGATGCATGTATATGTGTGAAAGAACCACATCTTGCACACCTAGAACAAACAAACCATTGTAATCATATATGCTGGGATAAAAAATAAAAAGTAAATTACAAATATGAACAAGAAGTAATGAGACATAAACTTAAAGGGCTTTTCCCTGGCACATTCCATTCTAATTTACAACCTAGAACACCACTTCCATTAAGGCTCTGTTTCCCTAGTAACCAAATATGGTAAAGGGGAAATGCTGCCACCTTGTGGCCGTTTCCTGCAAGAACAGCTTTAAACTCACAGCTGATGGTCACTTAACATTCCCAAGGACTCAGGGCTGTAAAGGACACCTGCCCTAAAAAATTGTGCTGAAGGAGGGAATGGACAAAACAATTCAAAACAGGCAAATGTTTCAAGAAGAGAGTATGAAGAGTTAAGTTTTACTCACGCTCTTTTAAAAAAAAGGAAAATGGATAAAAGCTCAACCTCAGGGAGTGTTAGACCCATGCAATCTAATCTACAAAAAGTTTCAACTTACACCAGTTGACTTACTATCAGCAAAAAGTCTACAAACAATAAATGCTGAAAGGGTTTTAGAGAACTGTGTACACTCTACCTGCTGGTGAGACGTGAAGGGGTAACAGCCAATAATGAGAACAGAAAGGAGCTGTGTTTAAAAGTAAAACTGCAGGCACCATTCGATGCAGCAGGCGCACCATTGGACCTCTCACCTGAGAAGACAAGAATCGAGAAGACACAGGCCGCAAAAGCTGCAGTGCAGCCTTATTCACAATAGCCAAGACAGTGAAGCAATCAAAATGTCCAACAACAGGTGAATGGATAAAGAAGAAGTGGTCCATGTACACAATGGAATAATAGCCATGGAAAACAATGAACCACTGCTCTCTGAGGCACCACAAATGAGTCTGGAGATAATCACGAAACATGAGGTAAGTCGGAAAGCAAAAGACCTATATTCTATGATATCACTTATTGGCGTTATCTAATAACTGACACAAAGGAACATATTTCCACAGAGAAAGACACTCACAGACTTAGAAAACAAACTATGCTCATCTAAAAGGAAAGGTGGGGGGAATGGATAAATTAAGATTAGTGTTACTCTATGTATACAAACACATATTATATCCGTATCTCAAAAAGACCAACCATATAGCAAGGGAGGTGTGCGGAACCCTCAGTAACATTTTACATGGGAAGAGGATCTGTACTTGAATAGACATATATAATGTACAAACGAACCAGATTGTGTTCACCTAGGACAAACAATATTCTAAGCTTTACCCCAATTAAAAAAAAAAAATTTAAAACCAAGAAGAAATAATGAGACATAAACTTATGGGGCTTTCTCCATGCACATTCCAATGTAATTTACAAACTAGGAACACGACTTCCAGAAAGGCTCTGCTGCCCTAGTAGCCAGATATGGGAATGGAGATATGCTTCCTGCTTGAGGCCACTTCCTACAACAGCAGCTTTAAACCCATTGCTAAAGGTCACTAAATATTCACCAAACTTGCAGTTCGGTAAAAGACACCTGCTTTCTAAAAAAATTCTGGGGTGGAAAATCGACCAAAAATTTCAAAAGAGGGCAACCTTCCAAGAACACAATTTCAAGAGTTCTACTGTACTCCCAATTGTTTCCTTTTTTTTAACAGAAAAGGAAACGGTGGAGAAAAATGATGAGTTTTACGAATTTTCAAAGACATGCAAACCCAAATTACAAAAACCTATCAGCTCACAGCAGCCAGTAGGGCCATTAGCATAAATGCTGCAAACAATAAATGCTGAAGCGATTGTGGAGAAATGCGTACCCTGGATTCTAAGGGGGACGTGGTAAGAGCCACTAATGAAAACACAAAGAAGGTGCTTTGAAAAGGGAAACACGGTGCTACCAGTCAATCAATCACACCCACTGCTGGGCCTATCACCTGAGAAAATGAGAATCGAAAAGTCACAGCCTGGCAATCCTGCACTCCAACAATATTTACCATAGCCAACACTTGGAAGCAATGAAAATGTCCATCAACCGAGGAATGCACAAAGTAGAAGTGGTCCACGTACACAGTGGAAAATTACTCCAAAAAAATAAAAATGAAATGTAAAAATCCAACAAAAGTAAGGAGACATCAGCTTGTGTGGGTTTGTCCGGGCACACTCCACTCTAATTTATAACCGAGAAACACCACAGGCCGCAAGGGCTTTTCCCTAGTTACCAGGGTGGGGGACATAGAAAGGCTGCCGCCCTCTGGCAGTTACCTGCAAAAGCAGCTTTAAAGCCTGTGCTAATGGTCACTTCATAGGAACAAGTACTGCAGAACTGTAAATGAAACAGGCCCTCAAAATGTCTTGAGGGAGGTAAAGGCCAAAACATTTCAAAATGTGACACATACTTAAAGAGAACACTTTGAAGAACTAAGGGGTAATCACAGCTTGAAAAATAGAAAAGGATATGCCTTAAAGCTCAATTTCAACAGAATATGTGGCACATTCGAATTCAACCACAGACAGGTATCAGCTCACACTTGTCAGAATAACCATCAGCAAGAAAACTACAAACAATAAATGCTGAAGGTGTTGTGGAGAAATGCATACCCTCAACTTCAAAGGGGACGTAACTTGGAAAGGGCCACGAATGAGAACAGAATGGAGGTGCCTTAAAAAGGTAAACATTGAGCTACTATATGATCCAGCAGGCCCACTGCTCGACGTAAAACCTAAGAAGAGAGAATTGGAAAGGCACAGGCAGGCAAATCTGCACTGCACAGTATTACAATAGCCAAGATATGGAAGTAACCAAAAAGTCCACCAACAGATGGATGGACAAAGAAGAACTCCTCCATGTACAGATGGAATATTCGCTAGTGAAAAAAATGAAACAATGCCGTTTGCAGCACCATAGATGAGTCTAGACGTAATCACGCCACGTGTAGTAAGTGAGAAAGCAAAAGACACATATCCTATCATATCACTTTTAAGAGTTACTTAAAAATTGATACCAATGAAGATATTTCCACAGAGAAAGGCAATCACAGATTCATTAAAAAACTTATGGTTCACCAAATAGAAAGGGATGAGGATTGGATACATTACCACATTGGGGTTAACAGAGATATACAAACCATGTGAAATATATAACCACCAAAGACGTACGGAAGACCAGGAGAAGACTACTCAACATTGTGTCATAACCTACATGGGAAAAGGATGCGAGGAAGAATAGATGCATGTATATGTGTGAAAGAACCACATCTTGCACACCTAGAACAAACAAACCATTGTAATCATATATGCTGGGATAAAAAATAAAAAGTAAATTACAAATATGAACAAGAAGTAATGAGACATAAACTTAAAGGGCTTTTCCCTGGCACATTCCATTCTAATTTACAACCTAGAACACCACTTCCATTAAGGCTCTGTTTCCCTAGTAACCAAATATGGTAAAGGGGAAATGCTGCCACCTTGTGGCCGTTTCCTGCAAGAACAGCTTTAAACTCACAGCTGATGGTCACTTAACATTCCCAAGGACTCAGGGCTGTAAAGGACACCTGCCCTAAAAAATTGTGCTGAAGGAGGGAATGGACAAAACAATTCAAAACAGGCAAATGTTTCAAGAAGAGAGTATGAAGAGTTAAGTTTTACTCACGCTCTTTTAAAAAAAAGGAAAATGGATAAAAGCTCAACCTCAGGGAGTGTTAGACCCATGCAATCTAATCTACAAAAAGTTTCAACTTACACCAGTTGACTTACTATCAGCAAAAAGTCTACAAACAATAAATGCTGAAAGGGTTTTAGAGAACTGTGTACACTCTACCTGCTGGTGAGACGTGAAGGGGTAACAGCCAATAATGAGAACAGAAAGGAGCTGTGTTTAAAAGTAAAACTGCAGGCACCATTCGATGCAGCAGGCGCACCATTGGACCTCTCACCTGAGAAGACAAGAATCGAGAAGACACAGGCCGCAAAAGCTGCAGTGCAGCCTTATTCACAATAGCCAAGACAGTGAAGCAATCAAAATGTCCAACAACAGGTGAATGGATAAAGAAGAAGTGGTCCATGTACACAATGGAATAATAGCCATGGAAAACAATGAACCACTGCTCTCTGAGGCACCACAAATGAGTCTGGAGATAATCACGAAACATGAGGTAAGTCGGAAAGCAAAAGACCTATATTCTATGATATCACTTATTGGCGTTATCTAATAACTGACACAAAGGAACATATTTCCACAGAGAAAGACACTCACAGACTTAGAAAACAAACTATGCTCATCTAAAAGGAAAGGTGGGGGGAATGGATAAATTAAGATTAGTGTTACTCTATGTATACAAACACATATTATATCCGTATCTCAAAAAGACCAACCATATAGCAAGGGAGGTGTGCGGAACCCTCAGTAACATTTTACATGGGAAGAGGATCTGTACTTGAATAGACATATATAATGTACAAACGAACCAGATTGTGTTCACCTAGGACAAACAATATTCTAAGCTTTACCCCAATTAAAAAAAAAAAATTTAAAACCAAGAAGAAATAATGAGACATAAACTTATGGGGCTTTCTCCATGCACATTCCAATGTAATTTACAAACTAGGAACACGACTTCCAGAAAGGCTCTGCTGCCCTAGTAGCCAGATATGGGAATGGAGATATGCTTCCTGCTTGAGGCCACTTCCTACAACAGCAGCTTTAAACCCATTGCTAAAGGTCACTAAATATTCACCAAACTTGCAGTTCGGTAAAAGACACCTGCTTTCTAAAAAAATTCTGGGGTGGAAAATCGACCAAAAATTTCAAAAGAGGGCAACCTTCCAAGAACACAATTTCAAGAGTTCTACTGTACTCCCAATTGTTTCCTTTTTTTTAACAGAAAAGGAAACGGTGGAGAAAAATGATGAGTTTTACGAATTTTCAAAGACATGCAAACCCAAATTACAAAAACCTATCAGCTCACAGCAGCCAGTAGGGCCATTAGCATAAATGCTGCAAACAATAAATGCTGAAGCGATTGTGGAGAAATGCGTACCCTGGATTCTAAGGGGGACGTGGTAAGAGCCACTAATGAAAACACAAAGAAGGTGCTTTGAAAAGGGAAACACGGTGCTACCAGTCAATCAATCACACCCACTGCTGGGCCTATCACCTGAGAAAATGAGAATCGAAAAGTCACAGCCTGGCAATCCTGCACTCCAACAATATTTACCATAGCCAACACTTGGAAGCAATGAAAATGTCCATCAACCGAGGAATGCACAAAGTAGAAGTGGTCCACGTACACAGTGGAAAATTACTCCAAAAAAATAAAAATGAAATGTAAAAATCCAACAAAAGTAAGGAGACATCAGCTTGTGTGGGTTTGTCCGGGCACACTCCACTCTAATTTATAACCGAGAAACACCACAGGCCGCAAGGGCTTTTCCCTAGTTACCAGGGTGGGGGACATAGAAAGGCTGCCGCCCTCTGGCAGTTACCTGCAAAAGCAGCTTTAAAGCCTGTGCTAATGGTCACTTCATAGGAACAAGTACTGCAGAACTGTAAATGAAACAGGCCCTCAAAATGTCTTGAGGGAGGTAAAGGCCAAAACATTTCAAAATGTGACACATACTTAAAGAGAACACTTTGAAGAACTAAGGGGTAATCACAGCTTGAAAAATAGAAAAGGATATGCCTTAAAGCTCAATTTCAACAGAATATGTGGCACATTCGAATTCAACCACAGACAGGTATCAGCTCACACTTGTCAGAATAACCATCAGCCAGAAAACTACAAACAATAAATGCTGAAGGTGTTGTGGAGAAATGCATACCCTCAACTTCAAAGGGGACGTAACTTGGAAAGGGCCACGAATGAGAACAGAATGGAGGTGCCTGAAAAAGGTAAACATTGAGCTACTATATGATCCAGCAGGCCCACTGCTCGACGTAAAACCTAAGAAGAGAGAATTGGAAAGGCACAGGCAGGCAAATCTGCACTGCACAGTATTACAATAGCCAAGATATGGAAGTAACCAAAAAGTCCACCAACAGATGGATGGACAAAGAAGAACTCCTCCATGTACAGATGGAATATTCGCTAGTGAAAAAAATGAAACAATGCCGTTTGCAGCACCATAGATGAGTCTAGACGTAATCACGCCACGTGTAGTAAGTGAGAAAGCAAAAGACACATATCCTATCATATCACTTTTAAGAGTTACTTAAAAATTGATACCAATGAAGATATTTCCACAGAGAAAGGCAATCACAGATTCATTAAAAAACTTATGGTTCACCAAATAGAAAGGGATGAGGATTGGATACATTACCACATTGGGGTTAACAGAGATATACAAACCATGTGAAATATATAACCACCAAAGACGTACGGAAGACCAGGAGAAGACTACTCAACATTGTGTCATAACCTACATGGGAAAAGGATGCGAGGAAGAATAGATGCATGTATATGTGTGAAAGAACCACATCTTGCACACCTAGAACAAACAAACCATTGTAATCATATATGCTGGGATAAAAAATAAAAAGTAAATTACAAATATGAACAAGAAGTAATGAGACATAAACTTAAAGGGCTTTTCCCTGGCACATTCCATTCTAATTTACAACCTAGAACACCACTTCCATTAAGGCTCTGTTTCCCTAGTAACCAAATATGGTAAAGGGGAAATGCTGCCACCTTGTGGCCGTTTCCTGCAAGAACAGCTTTAAACTCACAGCTGATGGTCACTTAACATTCCCAAGGACTCAGGGCTGTAAAGGACACCTGCCCTAAAAAATTGTGCTGAAGGAGGGAATGGACAAAACAATTCAAAACAGGCAAATGTTTCAAGAAGAGAGTATGAAGAGTTAAGTTTTACTCACGCTCTTTTAAAAAAAAGGAAAATGGATAAAAGCTCAACCTCAGGGAGTGTTAGACCCATGCAATCTAATCTACAAAAAGTTTCAACTTACACCAGTTGACTTACTATCAGCAAAAAGTCTACAAACAATAAATGCTGAAAGGGTTTTAGAGAACTGTGTACACTCTACCTGCTGGTGAGACGTGAAGGGGTAACAGCCAATAATGAGAACAGAAAGGAGCTGTGTTTAAAAGTAAAACTGCAGGCACCATTCGATGCAGCAGGCGCACCATTGGACCTCTCACCTGAGAAGACAAGAATCGAGAAGACACAGGCCGCAAAAGCTGCAGTGCAGCCTTATTCACAATAGCCAAGACAGTGAAGCAATCAAAATGTCCAACAACAGGTGAATGGATAAAGAAGAAGTGGTCCATGTACACAATGGAATAATAGCCATGGAAAACAATGAACCACTGCTCTCTGAGGCACCACAAATGAGTCTGGAGATAATCACGAAACATGAGGTAAGTCGGAAAGCAAAAGACCTATATTCTATGATATCACTTATTGGCGTTATCTAATAACTGACACAAAGGAACATATTTCCACAGAGAAAGACACTCACAGACTTAGAAAACAAACTATGCTCATCTAAAAGGAAAGGTGGGGGGAATGGATAAATTAAGATTAGTGTTACTCTATGTATACAAACACATATTATATCCGTATCTCAAAAAGACCAACCATATAGCAAGGGAGGTGTGCGGAACCCTCAGTAACATTTTACATGGGAAGAGGATCTGTACTTGAATAGACATATATAATGTACAAACGAACCAGATTGTGTTCACCTAGGACAAACAATATTCTAAGCTTTACCCCAATTAAAAAAAAAAATTTAAAACCAAGAAGAAATAATGAGACATAAACTTATGGGGCTTTCTCCATGCACATTCCAATGTAATTTACAAACTAGGAACACGACTTCCAGAAAGGCTCTGCTGCCCTAGTAGCCAGATATGGGAATGGAGATATGCTTCCTGCTTGAGGCCACTTCCTACAACAGCAGCTTTAAACCCATTGCTAAAGGTCACTAAATATTCACCAAACTTGCAGTTCGGTAAAAGACACCTGCTTTCTAAAAAAATTCTGGGGTGGAAAATCGACCAAAAATTTCAAAAGAGGGCAACCTTCCAAGAACACAATTTCAAGAGTTCTACTGTACTCCCAATTGTTTCCTTTTTTTTAACAGAAAAGGAAACGGTGGAGAAAAATGATGAGTTTTACGAATTTTCAAAGACATGCAAACCCAAATTACAAAAACCTATCAGCTCACAGCAGCCAGTAGGGCCATTAGCATAAATGCTGCAAACAATAAATGCTGAAGCGATTGTGGAGAAATGCGTACCCTGGATTCTAAGGGGGACGTGGTAAGAGCCACTAATGAAAACACAAAGAAGGTGCTTTGAAAAGGGAAACACGGTGCTACCAGTCAATCAATCACACCCACTGCTGGGCCTATCACCTGAGAAAATGAGAATCGAAAAGTCACAGCCTGGCAATCCTGCACTCCAACAATATTTACCATAGCCAACACTTGGAAGCAATGAAAATGTCCATCAACCGAGGAATGCACAAAGTAGAAGTGGTCCACGTACACAGTGGAAAATTACTCCAAAAAAATAAAAATGAAATGTAAAAATCCAACAAAAGTAAGGAGACATCAGCTTGTGTGGGTTTGTCCGGGCACACTCCACTCTAATTTATAACCGAGAAACACCACAGGCCGCAAGGGCTTTTCCCTAGTTACCAGGGTGGGGGACATAGAAAGGCTGCCGCCCTCTGGCAGTTACCTGCAAAAGCAGCTTTAAAGCCTGTGCTAATGGTCACTTCATAGGAACAAGTACTGCAGAACTGTAAATGAAACAGGCCCTCAAAATGTCTTGAGGGAGGTAAAGGCCAAAACATTTCAAAATGTGACACATACTTAAAGAGAACACTTTGAAGAACTAAGGGGTAATCACAGCTTGAAAAATAGAAAAGGATATGCCTTAAAGCTCAATTTCAACAGAATATGTGGCACATTCGAATTCAACCACAGACAGGTATCAGCTCACACTTGTCAGAATAACCATCAGCCAGAAAACTACAAACAATAAATGCTGAAGGTGTTGTGGAGAAATGCATACCCTCAACTTCAAAGGGGACGTAACTTGGAAAGGGCCACGAATGAGAACAGAATGGAGGTGCCTGAAAAAGGTAAACATTGAGCTACTATATGATCCAGCAGGCCCACTGCTCGACGTAAAACCTAAGAAGAGAGAATTGGAAAGGCACAGGCAGGCAAATCTGCACTGCACAGTATTACAATAGCCAAGATATGGAAGTAACCAAAAAGTCCACCAACAGATGGATGGACAAAGAAGAACTCCTCCATGTACAGATGGAATATTCGCTAGTGAAAAAAATGAAACAATGCCGTTTGCAGCACCATAGATGAGTCTAGACGTAATCACGCCACGTGTAGTAAGTGAGAAAGCAAAAGACACATATCCTATCATATCACTTTTAAGAGTTACTTAAAAATTGATACCAATGAAGATATTTCCACAGAGAAAGGCAATCACAGATTCATTAAAAAACTTATGGTTCACCAAATAGAAAGGGATGAGGATTGGATACATTACCACATTGGGGTTAACAGAGATATACAAACCATGTGAAATATATAACCACCAAAGACGTACGGAAGACCAGGAGAAGACTACTCAACATTGTGTCATAACCTACATGGGAAAAGGATGCGAGGAAGAATAGATGCATGTATATGTGTGAAAGAACCACATCTTGCACACCTAGAACAAACAAACCATTGTAATCATATATGCTGGGATAAAAAATAAAAAGTAAATTACAAATATGAACAAGAAGTAATGAGACATAAACTTAAAGGGCTTTTCCCTGGCACATTCCATTCTAATTTACAACCTAGAACACCACTTCCATTAAGGCTCTGTTTCCCTAGTAACCAAATATGGTAAAGGGGAAATGCTGCCACCTTGTGGCCGTTTCCTGCAAGAACAGCTTTAAACTCACAGCTGATGGTCACTTAACATTCCCAAGGACTCAGGGCTGTAAAGGACACCTGCCCTAAAAAATTGTGCTGAAGGAGGGAATGGACAAAACAATTCAAAACAGGCAAATGTTTCAAGAAGAGAGTATGAAGAGTTAAGTTTTACTCACGCTCTTTTAAAAAAAAGGAAAATGGATAAAAGCTCAACCTCAGGGAGTGTTAGACCCATGCAATCTAATCTACAAAAAGTTTCAACTTACACCAGTTGACTTACTATCAGCAAAAAGTCTACAAACAATAAATGCTGAAAGGGTTTTAGAGAACTGTGTACACTCTACCTGCTGGTGAGACGTGAAGGGGTAACAGCCAATAATGAGAACAGAAAGGAGCTGTGTTTAAAAGTAAAACTGCAGGCACCATTCGATGCAGCAGGCGCACCATTGGACCTCTCACCTGAGAAGACAAGAATCGAGAAGACACAGGCCGCAAAAGCTGCAGTGCAGCCTTATTCACAATAGCCAAGACAGTGAAGCAATCAAAATGTCCAACAACAGGTGAATGGATAAAGAAGAAGTGGTCCATGTACACAATGGAATAATAGCCATGGAAAACAATGAACCACTGCTCTCTGAGGCACCACAAATGAGTCTGGAGATAATCACGAAACATGAGGTAAGTCGGAAAGCAAAAGACCTATATTCTATGATATCACTTATTGGCGTTATCTAATAACTGACACAAAGGAACATATTTCCACAGAGAAAGACACTCACAGACTTAGAAAACAAACTATGCTCATCTAAAAGGAAAGGTGGGGGGAATGGATAAATTAAGATTAGTGTTACTCTATGTATACAAACACATATTATATCCGTATCTCAAAAAGACCAACCATATAGCAAGGGAGGTGTGCGGAACCCTCAGTAACATTTTACATGGGAAGAGGATCTGTACTTGAATAGACATATATAATGTACAAACGAACCAGATTGTGTTCACCTAGGACAAACAATATTCTAAGCTTTACCCCAATTTAAAAAAAAAATTTAAAACCAAGAAGAAATAATGAGACATAAACTTATGGGGCTTTCTCCATGCACATTCCAATGTAATTTACAAACTAGGAACACGACTTCCAGAAAGGCTCTGCTGCCCTAGTAGCCAGATATGGGAATGGAGATATGCTTCCTGCTTGAGGCCACTTCCTACAACAGCAGCTTTAAACCCATTGCTAAAGGTCACTAAATATTCACCAAACTTGCAGTTCGGTAAAAGACACCTGCTTTCTAAAAAAATTCTGGGGTGGAAAATCGACCAAAAATTTCAAAAGAGGGCAACCTTCCAAGAACACAATTTCAAGAGTTCTATTGTACTCCCAATTGTTTCCTTTTTTTTAACAGAAAAGGAAACGGTGGAGAAAAATGATGAGTTTTACGAATTTTCAAAGACATGCAAACCCAAATTACAAAAACCTATCAGCTCACAGCAGCCAGTAGGGCCATTAGCATAAATGCTGCAAACAATAAATGCTGAAGCGATTGTGGAGAAATGCGTACCCTGGATTCTAAGGGGGACGTGGTAAGAGCCACTAATGAAAACACAAAGAAGGTGCTTTGAAAAGGGAAACACGGTGCTACCAGTCAATCAATCACACCCACTGCTGGGCCTATCACCTGAGAAAATGAGAATCGAAAAGTCACAGCCTGGCAATCCTGCACTCCAACAATATTTACCATAGCCAACACTTGGAAGCAATGAAAATGTCCATCAACCGAGGAATGCACAAAGTAGAAGTGGTCCACGTACACAGTGGAAAATTACTACAATAAAAAATAAAAATTAAATGTAAAAATCCAACAAAAGTAAGGAGACATCAGCTTGTGTGGGTTTGTCCGGGCACACTCCACTCTAATTTATAACCGAGAAACACCACAGGCCGCAAGGGCTTTTCCCTAGTTACCAGGGTGGGGGACATAGAAAGGCTGCCGCCCTCTGGCAGTTACCTGCAAAAGCAGCTTTAAAGCCTGTGCTAATGGTCACTTCATAGGAACAAGTACTGCAGAACTGTAAATGAAACAGGCCCTCAAAATGTCTTGAGGGAGGTAAAGGCCAAAACATTTCAAAATGTGACACATACTTAAAGAGAACACTTTGAAGAACTAAGGGGTAATCACAGCTTGAAAAATAGAAAAGGATATGCCTTAAAGCTCAATTTCAACAGAATATGTGGCACATTCGAATTCAACCACAGACAGGTATCAGCTCACACTTGTCAGAATAACCATCAGCAAGAAAACTACAAACAATAAATGCTGAAGGTGTTGTGGAGAAATGCATACCCTCAACTTCAAAGGGGACGTAACTTGGAAAGGGCCACGAATGAGAACAGAATGGAGGTGCCTGAAAAAGGTAAACATTGAGCTACTATATGATCCAGCAGGCCCACTGCTCGACGTAAAACCTAAGAAGAGAGAATTGGAAAGGCACAGGCAGGCAAATCTGCACTGCACAGTATTACAATAGCCAAGATATGGAAGTAACCAAAAAGTCCACCAACAGATGGATGGACAAAGAAGAACTCCTCCATGTACAGATGGAATATTCGCTAGTGAAAAAAATGAAACAATGCCGTTTGCAGCACCATAGATGAGTCTAGACGTAATCACGCCACGTGTAGTAAGTGAGAAAGCAAAAGACACATATCCTATCATATCACTTTTAAGAGTTACTTAAAAATTGATACCAATGAAGATATTTCCACAGAGAAAGGCAATCACAGATTCATTAAAAAACTTATGGTTCACCAAATAGAAAGGGATGAGGATTGGATACATTACCACATTGGGGTTAACAGAGATATACAAACCATGTGAAATATATAACCACCAAAGACGTACGGAAGACCAGGAGAAGACTACTCAACATTGTGTCATAACCTACATGGGAAAAGGATGCGAGGAAGAATAGATGCATGTATATGTGTGAAAGAACCACATCTTGCACACCTAGAACAAACAAACCATTGTAATCATATATGCTGGGATAAAAAATAAAAAGTAAATTACAAATATGAACAAGAAGTAATGAGACATAAACTTAAAAGGCTTTTCCCTGGCACATTCCATTCTAATTTACAACCTAGAACACCACTTCCATTAAGGCTCTGTTTCCCTAGTAACCAAATATGGTAAAGGGGAAATGCTGCCACCTTGTGGCCGTTTCCTGCAAGAACAGCTTTAAACTCACAGCTGATGGTCACTTAACATTCCCAAGGACTCAGGGCTGTAAAGGACACCTGCCCTAAAAAATTGTGCTGAAGGAGGGAATGGACAAAACAATTCAAAACAGGCAAATGTTTCAAGAAGAGAGTATGAAGAGTTAAGTTTTACTCACGCTCTTTTAAAAAAAAGGAAAATGGATAAAAGCTCAACCTCAGGGAGTGTTAGACCCATGCAATCTAATCTACAAAAAGTTTCAACTTACACCAGTTGACTTACTATCAGCAAAAAGTCTACAAACAATAAATGCTGAAAGGGTTTTAGAGAACTGTGTACACTCTACCTGCTGGTGAGACGTGAAGGGGTAACAGCCAATAATGAGAACAGAAAGGAGCTGTGTTTAAAAGTAAAACTGCAGGCACCATTCGATGCAGCAGGCGCACCATTGGACCTCTCACCTGAGAAGACAAGAATCGAGAAGACACAGGCCGCAAAAGCTGCAGTGCAGCCTTATTCACAATAGCCAAGACAGTGAAGCAATCAAAATGTCCAACAACAGGTGAATGGATAAAGAAGAAGTGGTCCATGTACACAATGGAATAATAGCCATGGAAAACAATGAACCACTGCTCTCTGAGGCACCACAAATGAGTCTGGAGATAATCACGAAACATGAGGTAAGTCGGAAAGCAAAAGACCTATATTCTATGATATCACTTATTGGCGTTATCTAATAACTGACACAAAGGAACATATTTCCACAGAGAAAGACACTCACAGACTTAGAAAACAAACTATGCTCATCTAAAAGGAAAGGTGGGGGGAATGGATAAATTAAGATTAGTGTTACTCTATGTATACAAACACATATTATATCCGTATCTCAAAAAGACCAACCATATAGCAAGGGAGGTGTGCGGAACCCTCAGTAACATTTTACATGGGAAGAGGATCTGTACTTGAATAGACATATATAATGTACAAACGAACCAGATTGTGTTCACCTAGGACAAACAATATTCTAAGCTTTACCCCAATTTAAAAAAAAAATTTAAAACCAAGAAGAAATAATGAGACATAAACTTATGGGGCTTTCTCCATGCACATTCCAATGTAATTTACAAACTAGGAACACGACTTCCAGAAAGGCTCTGCTGCCCTAGTAGCCAGATATGGGAATGGAGATATGCTTCCTGCTTGAGGCCACTTCCTACAACAGCAGCTTTAAACCCATTGCTAAAGGTCACTAAATATTCACCAAACTTGCAGTTCGGTAAAAGACACCTGCTTTCTAAAAAAATTCTGGGGTGGAAAATCGACCAAAAATTTCAAAAGAGGGCAACCTTCCAAGAACACAATTTCAAGAGTTCTACTGTACTCCCAATTGTTTCCTTTTTTTTAACAGAAAAGGAAACGGTGGAGAAAAATGATGAGTTTTACGAATTTTCAAAGACATGCAAACCCAAATTACAAAAACCTATCAGCTCACAGCAGCCAGTAGGGCCATTAGCATAAATGCTGCAAACAATAAATGCTGAAGCGATTGTGGAGAAATGCGTACCCTGGATTCTAAGGGGGACGTGGTAAGAGCCACTAATGAAAACACAAAGAAGGTGCTTTGAAAAGGGAAACACGGTGCTACCAGTCAATCAATCACACCCACTGCTGGGCCTATCACCTGAGAAAATGAGAATCGAAAAGTCACAGCCTGGCAATCCTGCACTCCAACAATATTTACCATAGCCAACACTTGGAAGCAATGAAAATGTCCATCAACCGAGGAATGCACAAAGTAGAAGTGGTCCACGTACAGAGTGGAAAATTACTCCAATAAAAAATAAAAATTAAATGTAAAAATCCAACAAAAGTAAGGAGACATCAGCTTGTGTGGGTTTGTCCGGGCACACTCCACTCTAATTTATAACCGAGAAACACCACAGGCCGCAAGGGCTTTTCCCTAGTTACCAGGGTGGGGGACATAGAAAGGCTGCCGCCCTCTGGCAGTTACCTGCAAAAGCAGCTTTAAAGCCTGTGCTAATGGTCACTTCATAGGAACAAGTACTGCAGAACTGTAAATGAAACAGGCCCTCAAAATGTCTTGAGGGAGGTAAAGGCCAAAACATTTCAAAATGTGACACATACTTAAAGAGAACACTTTGAAGAACTAAGGGGTAATCACAGCTTGAAAAATAGAAAAGGATATGCCTTAAAGCTCAATTTCAACAGAATATGTGGCACATTCGAATTCAACCACAGACAGGTATCAGCTCACACTTGTCAGAATAACCATCAGCAAGAAAACTACAAACAATAAATGCTGAAGGTGTTGTGGAGAAATGCATACCCTCAACTTCAAAGGGGACGTAACTTGGAAAGGGCCACGAATGAGAACAGAATGGAGGTGCCTTAAAAAGGTAAACATTGAGCTACTATATGATCCAGCAGGCCCACTGCTCGACGTAAAACCTAAGAAGAGAGAATTGGAAAGGCACAGGCAGGCAAATCTGCACTGCACAGTATTACAATAGCCAAGATATGGAAGTAACCAAAAAGTCCACCAACAGATGGATGGACAAAGAAGAACTCCTCCATGTACAGATGGAATATTCGCTAGTGAAAAAAATGAAACAATGCCGTTTGCAGCACCATAGATGAGTCTAGACGTAATCACGCCACGTGTAGTAAGTGAGAAAGCAAAAGACACATATCCTATCATATCACTTTTAAGAGTTACTTAAAAATTGATACCAATGAAGATATTTCCACAGAGAAAGGCAATCACAGATTCATTAAAAAACTTATGGTTCACCAAATAGAAAGGGATGAGGATTGGATACATTACCACATTGGGGTTAACAGAGATATACAAACCATGTGAAATATATAACCACCAAAGACGTACGGAAGACCAGGAGAAGACTACTCAACATTGTGTCATAACCTACATGGGAAAAGGATGCGAGGAAGAATAGATGCATGTATATGTGTGAAAGAACCACATCTTGCACACCTAGAACAAACAAACCATTGTAATCATATATGCTGGGATAAAAAATAAAAAGTAAATTACAAATATGAACAAGAAGTAATGAGACATAAACTTAAAGGGCTTTTCCCTGGCACATTCCATTCTAATTTACAACCTAGAACACCACTTCCATTAAGGCTCTGTTTCCCTAGTAACCAAATATGGTAAAGGGGAAATGCTGCCACCTTGTGGCCGTTTCCTGCAAGAACAGCTTTAAACTCACAGCTGATGGTCACTTAACATTCCCAAGGACTCAGGGCTGTAAAGGACACCTGCCCTAAAAAATTGTGCTGAAGGAGGGAATGGACAAAACAATTCAAAACAGGCAAATGTTTCAAGAAGAGAGTATGAAGAGTTAAGTTTTACTCACGCTCTTTTAAAAAAAAGGAAAATGGATAAAAGCTCAACCTCAGGGAGTGTTAGACCCATGCAATCTAATCTACAAAAAGTTTCAACTTACACCAGTTGACTTACTATCAGCAAAAAGTCTACAAACAATAAATGCTGAAAGGGTTTTAGAGAACTGTGTACACTCTACCTGCTGGTGAGACGTGAAGGGGTAACAGCCAATAATGAGAACAGAAAGGAGCTGTGTTTAAAAGTAAAACTGCAGGCACCATTCGATGCAGCAGGCGCACCATTGGACCTCTCACCTGAGAAGACAAGAATCGAGAAGACACAGGCCGCAAAAGCTGCAGTGCAGCCTTATTCACAATAGCCAAGACAGTGAAGCAATCAAAATGTCCAACAACAGGTGAATGGATAAAGAAGAAGTGGTCCATGTACACAATGGAATAATAGCCATGGAAAACAATGAACCACTGCTCTCTGAGGCACCACAAATGAGTCTGGAGATAATCACGAAACATGAGGTAAGTCGGAAAGCAAAAGACCTATATTCTATGATATCACTTATTGGCGTTATCTAATAACTGACACAAAGGAACATATTTCCACAGAGAAAGACACTCACAGACTTAGAAAACAAACTATGCTCATCTAAAAGGAAAGGTGGGGGGAATGGATAAATTAAGATTAGTGTTACTCTATGTATACAAACACATATTATATCCGTATCTCAAAAAGACCAACCATATAGCAAGGGAGGTGTGCGGAACCCTCAGTAACATTTTACATGGGAAGAGGATCTGTACTTGAATAGACATATATAATGTACAAACGAACCAGATTGTGTTCACCTAGGACAAACAATATTCTAAGCTTTACCCCAATTTAAAAAAAAAATTTAAAACCAAGAAGAAATAATGAGACATAAACTTATGGGGCTTTCTCCATGCACATTCCAATGTAATTTACAAACTAGGAACACGACTTCCAGAAAGGCTCTGCTGCCCTAGTAGCCAGATATGGGAATGGAGATATGCTTCCTGCTTGAGGCCACTTCCTACAACAGCAGCTTTAAACCCATTGCTAAAGGTCACTAAATATTCACCAAACTTGCAGTTCGGTAAAAGACACCTGCTTTCTAAAAAAATTCTGGGGTGGAAAATCGACCAAAAATTTCAAAAGAGGGCAACCTTCCAAGAACACAATTTCAAGAGTTCTACTGTACTCCCAATTGTTTCCTTTTTTTTAACAGAAAAGGAAACGGTGGAGAAAAATGATGAGTTTTACGAATTTTCAAAGACATGCAAACCCAAATTACAAAAACCTATCAGCTCACAGCAGCCAGTAGGGCCATTAGCATAAATGCTGCAAACAATAAATGCTGAAGCGATTGTGGAGAAATGCGTACCCTGGATTCTAAGGGGGACGTGGTAAGAGCCACTAATGAAAACACAAAGAAGGTGCTTTGAAAAGGGAAACACGGTGCTACCAGTCAATCAATCACACCCACTGCTGGGCCTATCACCTGAGAAAATGAGAATCGAAAAGTCACAGCCTGGCAATCCTGCACTCCAACAATATTTACCATAGCCAACACTTGGAAGCAATGAAAATGTCCATCAACCGAGGAATGCACAAAGTAGAAGTGGTCCACGTACACAGTGGAAAATTACTCCAATAAAAAATAAAAATTAAATGTAAAAATCCAACAAAAGTAAGGAGACATCAGCTTGTGTGGGTTTGTCCGGGCACACTCCACTCTAATTTATAACCGAGAAACACCACAGGCCGCAAGGGCTTTTCCCTAGTTACCAGGGTGGGGGACATAGAAAGGCTGCCGCCCTCTGGCAGTTACCTGCAAAAGCAGCTTTAAAGCCTGTGCTAATGGTCACTTCATAGGAACAAGTACTGCAGAACTGTAAATGAAACAGGCCCTCAAAATGTCTTGAGGGAGGTAAAGGCCAAAACATTTCAAAATGTGACACATACTTAAAGAGAACACTTTGAAGAACTAAGGGGTAATCACAGCTTGAAAAATAGAAAAGGATATGCCTTAAAGCTCAATTTCAACAGAATATGTGGCACATTCGAATTCAACCACAGACAGGTATCAGCTCACACTTGTCAGAATAACCATCAGCAAGAAAACTACAAACAATAAATGCTGAAGGTGTTGTGGAGAAATGCATACCCTCAACTTCAAAGGGGACGTAACTTGGAAAGGGCCACGAATGAGAACAGAATGGAGGTGCCTTAAAAAGGTAAACATTGAGCTACTATATGATCCAGCAGGCCCACTGCTCGACGTAAAACCTAAGAAGAGAGAATTGGAAAGGCACAGGCAGGCAAATCTGCACTGCACAGTATTACAATAGCCAAGATATGGAAGTAACCAAAAAGTCCACCAACAGATGGATGGACAAAGAAGAACTCCTCCATGTACAGATGGAATATTCGCTAGTGAAAAAAATGAAACAATGCCGTTTGCAGCACCATAGATGAGTCTAGACGTAATCACGCCACGTGTAGTAAGTGAGAAAGCAAAAGACACATATCCTATCATATCACTTTTAAGAGTTACTTAAAAATTGATACCAATGAAGATATTTCCACAGAGAAAGGCAATCACAGATTCATTAAAAAACTTATGGTTCACCAAATAGAAAGGGATGAGGATTGGATACATTACCACATTGGGGTTAACAGAGATATACAAACCATGTGAAATATATAACCACCAAAGACGTACGGAAGACCAGGAGAAGACTACTCAACATTGTGTCATAACCTACATGGGAAAAGGATGCGAGGAAGAATAGATGCATGTATATGTGTGAAAGAACCACATCTTGCACACCTAGAACAAACAAACCATTGTAATCATATATGCTGGGATAAAAAATAAAAAGTAAATTACAAATATGAACAAGAAGTAATGAGACATAAACTTAAAGGGCTTTTCCCTGGCACATTCCATTCTAATTTACAACCTAGAACACCACTTCCATTAAGGCTCTGTTTCCCTAGTAACCAAATATGGTAAAGGGGAAATGCTGCCACCTTGTGGCCGTTTCCTGCAAGAACAGCTTTAAACTCACAGCTGATGGTCACTTAACATTCCCAAGGACTCAGGGCTGTAAAGGACACCTGCCCTAAAAAATTGTGCTGAAGGAGGGAATGGACAAAACAATTCAAAACAGGCAAATGTTTCAAGAAGAGAGTATGAAGAGTTAAGTTTTACTCACGCTCTTTTAAAAAAAAGGAAAATGGATAAAAGCTCAACCTCAGGGAGTGTTAGACCCATGCAATCTAATCTACAAAAAGTTTCAACTTACACCAGTTGACTTACTATCAGCAAAAAGTCTACAAACAATAAATGCTGAAAGGGTTTTAGAGAACTGTGTACACTCTACCTGCTGGTGAGACGTGAAGGGGTAACAGCCAATAATGAGAACAGAAAGGAGCTGTGTTTAAAAGTAAAACTGCAGGCACCATTCGATGCAGCAGGCGCACCATTGGACCTCTCACCTGAGAAGACAAGAATCGAGAAGACACAGGCCGCAAAAGCTGCAGTGCAGCCTTATTCACAATAGCCAAGACAGTGAAGCAATCAAAATGTCCAACAACAGGTGAATGGATAAAGAAGAAGTGGTCCATGTACACAATGGAATAATAGCCATGGAAAACAATGAACCACTGCTCTCTGAGGCACCACAAATGAGTCTGGAGATAATCACGAAACATGAGGTAAGTCGGAAAGCAAAAGACCTATATTCTATGATATCACTTATTGGCGTTATCTAATAACTGACACAAAGGAACATATTTCCACAGAGAAAGACACTCACAGACTTAGAAAACAAACTATGCTCATCTAAAAGGAAAGGTGGGGGGAATGGATAAATTAAGATTAGTGTTACTCTATGTATACAAACACATATTATATCCGTATCTCAAAAAGACCAACCATATAGCAAGGGAGGTGTGCGGAACCCTCAGTAACATTTTACATGGGAAGAGGATCTGTACTTGAATAGACATATATAATGTACAAACGAACCAGATTGTGTTCACCTAGGACAAACAATATTCTAAGCTTTACCCCAATTAAAAAAAAAAAATTTAAAACCAAGAAGAAATAATGAGACATAAACTTATGGGGCTTTCTCCATGCACATTCCAATGTAATTTACAAACTAGGAACACGACTTCCAGAAAGGCTCTGCTGCCCTAGTAGCCAGATATGGGAATGGAGATATGCTTCCTGCTTGAGGCCACTTCCTACAACAGCAGCTTTAAACCCATTGCTAAAGGTCACTAAATATTCACCAAACTTGCAGTTCGGTAAAAGACACCTGCTTTCTAAAAAAATTCTGGGGTGGAAAATCGACCAAAAATTTCAAAAGAGGGCAACCTTCCAAGAACACAATTTCAAGAGTTCTACTGTACTCCCAATTGTTTCCTTTTTTTTAACAGAAAAGGAAACGGTGGAGAAAAATGATGAGTTTTACGAATTTTCAAAGACATGCAAACCCAAATTACAAAAACCTATCAGCTCACAGCAGCCAGTAGGGCCATTAGCATAAATGCTGCAAACAATAAATGCTGAAGCGATTGTGGAGAAATGCGTACCCTGGATTCTAAGGGGGACGTGGTAAGAGCCACTAATGAAAACACAAAGAAGGTGCTTTGAAAAGGGAAACACGGTGCTACCAGTCAATCAATCACACCCACTGCTGGGCCTATCACCTGAGAAAATGAGAATCGAAAAGTCACAGCCTGGCAATCCTGCACTCCAACAATATTTACCATAGCCAACACTTGGAAGCAATGAAAATGTCCATCAACCGAGGAATGCACAAAGTAGAAGTGGTCCACGTACACAGTGGAAAATTACTCCAATAAAAAATAAAAATTAAATGTAAAAATCCAACAAAAGTAAGGAGACATCAGCTTGTGTGGGTTTGTCCGGGCACACTCCACTCTAATTTATAACCGAGAAACACCACAGGCCGCAAGGGCTTTTCCCTAGTTACCAGGGTGGGGGACATAGAAAGGCTGCCGCCCTCTGGCAGTTACCTGCAAAAGCAGCTTTAAAGCCTGTGCTAATGGTCACTTCATAGGAACAAGTACTGCAGAACTGTAAATGAAACAGGCCCTCAAAATGTCTTGAGGGAGGTAAAGGCCAAAACATTTCAAAATGTGACACATACTTAAAGAGAACACTTTGAAGAACTAAGGGGTAATCACAGCTTGAAAAATAGAAAAGGATATGCCTTAAAGCTCAATTTCAACAGAATATGTGGCACATTCGAATTCAACCACAGACAGGTATCAGCTCACACTTGTCAGAATAACCATCAGCAAGAAAACTACAAACAATAAATGCTGAAGGTGTTGTGGAGAAATGCATACCCTCAACTTCAAAGGGGACGTAACTTGGAAAGGGCCACGAATGAGAACAGAATGGAGGTGCCTTAAAAAGGTAAACATTGAGCTACTATATGATCCAGCAGGCCCACTGCTCGACGTAAAACCTAAGAAGAGAGAATTGGAAAGGCACAGGCAGGCAAATCTGCACTGCACAGTATTACAATAGCCAAGATATGGAAGTAACCAAAAAGTCCACCAACAGATGGATGGACAAAGAAGAACTCCTCCATGTACAGATGGAATATTCGCTAGTGAAAAAAATGAAACAATGCCGTTTGCAGCACCATAGATGAGTCTAGACGTAATCACGCCACGTGTAGTAAGTGAGAAAGCAAAAGACACATATCCTATCATATCACTTTTAAGAGTTACTTAAAAATTGATACCAATGAAGATATTTCCACAGAGAAAGGCAATCACAGATTCATTAAAAAACTTATGGTTCACCAAATAGAAAGGGATGAGGATTGGATACATTACCACATTGGGGTTAACAGAGATATACAAACCATGTGAAATATATAACCACCAAAGACGTACGGAAGACCAGGAGAAGACTACTCAACATTGTGTCATAACCTACATGGGAAAAGGATGCGAGGAAGAATAGATGCATGTATATGTGTGAAAGAACCACATCTTGCACACCTAGAACAAACAAACCATTGTAATCATATATGCTGGGATAAAAAATAAAAAGTAAATTACAAATATGAACAAGAAGTAATGAGACATAAACTTAAAGGGCTTTTCCCTGGCACATTCCATTCTAATTTACAACCTAGAACACCACTTCCATTAAGGCTCTGTTTCCCTAGTAACCAAATATGGTAAAGGGGAAATGCTGCCACCTTGTGGCCGTTTCCTGCAAGAACAGCTTTAAACTCACAGCTGATGGTCACTTAACATTCCCAAGGACTCAGGGCTGTAAAGGACACCTGCCCTAAAAAATTGTGCTGAAGGAGGGAATGGACAAAACAATTCAAAACAGGCAAATGTTTCAAGAAGAGAGTATGAAGAGTTAAGTTTTACTCACGCTCTTTTAAAAAAAAGGAAAATGGATAAAAGCTCAACCTCAGGGAGTGTTAGACCCATGCAATCTAATCTACAAAAAGTTTCAACTTACACCAGTTGACTTACTATCAGCAAAAAGTCTACAAACAATAAATGCTGAAAGGGTTTTAGAGAACTGTGTACACTCTACCTGCTGGTGAGACGTGAAGGGGTAACAGCCAATAATGAGAACAGAAAGGAGCTGTGTTTAAAAGTAAAACTGCAGGCACCATTCGATGCAGCAGGCGCACCATTGGACCTCTCACCTGAGAAGACAAGAATCGAGAAGACACAGGCCGCAAAAGCTGCAGTGCAGCCTTATTCACAATAGCCAAGACAGTGAAGCAATCAAAATGTCCAACAACAGGTGAATGGATAAAGAAGAAGTGGTCCATGTACACAATGGAATAATAGCCATGGAAAACAATGAACCACTGCTCTCTGAGGCACCACAAATGAGTCTGGAGATAATCACGAAACATGAGGTAAGTCGGAAAGCAAAAGACCTATATTCTATGATATCACTTATTGGCGTTATCTAATAACTGACACAAAGGAACATATTTCCACAGAGAAAGACACTCACAGACTTAGAAAACAAACTATGCTCATCTAAAAGGAAAGGTGGGGGGAATGGATAAATTAAGATTAGTGTTACTCTATGTATACAAACACATATTATATCCGTATCTCAAAAAGACCAACCATATAGCAAGGGAGGTGTGCGGAACCCTCAGTAACATTTTACATGGGAAGAGGATCTGTACTTGAATAGACATATATAATGTACAAACGAACCAGATTGTGTTCACCTAGGACAAACAATATTCTAAGCTTTACCCCAATTAAAAAAAAAAAATTTAAAACCAAGAAGAAATAATGAGACATAAACTTATGGGGCTTTCTCCATGCACATTCCAATGTAATTTACAAACTAGGAACACGACTTCCAGAAAGGCTCTGCTGCCCTAGTAGCCAGATATGGGAATGGAGATATGCTTCCTGCTTGAGGCCACTTCCTACAACAGCAGCTTTAAACCCATTGCTAAAGGTCACTAAATATTCACCAAACTTGCAGTTCGGTAAAAGACACCTGCTTTCTAAAAAAATTCTGGGGTGGAAAATCGACCAAAAATTTCAAAAGAGGGCAACCTTCCAAGAACACAATTTCAAGAGTTCTACTGTACTCCCAATTGTTTCCTTTTTTTTAACAGAAAAGGAAACGGTGGAGAAAAATGATGAGTTTTACGAATTTTCAAAGACATGCAAACCCAAATTACAAAAACCTATCAGCTCACAGCAGCCAGTAGGGCCATTAGCATAAATGCTGCAAACAATAAATGCTGAAGCGATTGTGGAGAAATGCGTACCCTGGATTCTAAGGGGGACGTGGTAAGAGCCACTAATGAAAACACAAAGAAGGTGCTTTGAAAAGGGAAACACGGTGCTACCAGTCAATCAATCACACCCACTGCTGGGCCTATCACCTGAGAAAATGAGAATCGAAAAGTCACAGCCTGGCAATCCTGCACTCCAACAATATTTACCATAGCCAACACTTGGAAGCAATGAAAATGTCCATCAACCGAGGAATGCACAAAGTAGAAGTGGTCCACGTACACAGTGGAAAATTACTCCAATAAAAAATAAAAATTAAATGTAAAAATCCAACAAAAGTAAGGAGACATCAGCTTGTGTGGGTTTGTCCGGGCACACTCCACTCTAATTTATAACCGAGAAACACCACAGGCCGCAAGGGCTTTTCCCTAGTTACCAGGGTGGGGGACATAGAAAGGCTGCCGCCCTCTGGCAGTTACCTGCAAAAGCAGCTTTAAAGCCTGTGCTAATGGTCACTTCATAGGAACAAGTACTGCAGAACTGTAAATGAAACAGGCCCTCAAAATGTCTTGAGGGAGGTAAAGGCCAAAACATTTCAAAATGTGACACATACTTAAAGAGAACACTTTGAAGAACTAAGGGGTAATCACAGCTTGAAAAATAGAAAAGGATATGCCTTAAAGCTCAATTTCAACAGAATATGTGGCACATTCGAATTCAACCACAGACAGGTATCAGCTCACACTTGTCAGAATAACCATCAGCAAGAAAACTACAAACAATAAATGCTGAAGGTGTTGTGGAGAAATGCATACCCTCAACTTCAAAGGGGACGTAACTTGGAAAGGGCCACGAATGAGAACAGAATGGAGGTGCCTTAAAAAGGTAAACATTGAGCTACTATATGATCCAGCAGGCCCACTGCTCGACGTAAAACCTAAGAAGAGAGAATTGGAAAGGCACAGGCAGGCAAATCTGCACTGCACAGTATTACAATAGCCAAGATATGGAAGTAACCAAAAAGTCCACCAACAGATGGATGGACAAAGAAGAACTCCTCCATGTACAGATGGAATATTCGCTAGTGAAAAAAATGAAACAATGCCGTTTGCAGCACCATAGATGAGTCTAGACGTAATCACGCCACGTGTAGTAAGTGAGAAAGCAAAAGACACATATCCTATCATATCACTTTTAAGAGTTACTTAAAAATTGATACCAATGAAGATATTTCCACAGAGAAAGGCAATCACAGATTCATTAAAAAACTTATGGTTCACCAAATAGAAAGGGATGAGGATTGGATACATTACCACATTGGGGTTAACAGAGATATACAAACCATGTGAAATATATAACCACCAAAGACGTACGGAAGACCAGGAGAAGACTACTCAACATTGTGTCATAACCTACATGGGAAAAGGATGCGAGGAAGAATAGATGCATGTATATGTGTGAAAGAACCACATCTTGCACACCTAGAACAAACAAACCATTGTAATCATATATGCTGGGATAAAAAATAAAAAGTAAATTACAAATATGAACAAGAAGTAATGAGACATAAACTTAAAGGGCTTTTCCCTGGCACATTCCATTCTAATTTACAACCTAGAACACCACTTCCATTAAGGCTCTGTTTCCCTAGTAACCAAATATGGTAAAGGGGAAATGCTGCCACCTTGTGGCCGTTTCCTGCAAGAACAGCTTTAAACTCACAGCTGATGGTCACTTAACATTCCCAAGGACTCAGGGCTGTAAAGGACACCTGCCCTAAAAAATTGTGCTGAAGGAGGGAATGGACAAAACAATTCAAAACAGGCAAATGTTTCAAGAAGAGAGTATGAAGAGTTAAGTTTTACTCACGCTCTTTTAAAAAAAAGGAAAATGGATAAAAGCTCAACCTCAGGGAGTGTTAGACCCATGCAATCTAATCTACAAAAAGTTTCAACTTACACCAGTTGACTTACTATCAGCAAAAAGTCTACAAACAATAAATGCTGAAAGGGTTTTAGAGAACTGTGTACACTCTACCTGCTGGTGAGACGTGAAGGGGTAACAGCCAATAATGAGAACAGAAAGGAGCTGTGTTTAAAAGTAAAACTGCAGGCACCATTCGATGCAGCAGGCGCACCATTGGACCTCTCACCTGAGAAGACAAGAATCGAGAAGACACAGGCCGCAAAAGCTGCAGTGCAGCCTTATTCACAATAGCCAAGACAGTGAAGCAATCAAAATGTCCAACAACAGGTGAATGGATAAAGAAGAAGTGGTCCATGTACACAATGGAATAATAGCCATGGAAAACAATGAACCACTGCTCTCTGAGGCACCACAAATGAGTCTGGAGATAATCACGAAACATGAGGTAAGTCGGAAAGCAAAAGACCTATATTCTATGATATCACTTATTGGCGTTATCTAATAACTGACACAAAGGAACATATTTCCACAGAGAAAGACACTCACAGACTTAGAAAACAAACTATGCTCATCTAAAAGGAAAGGTGGGGGGAATGGATAAATTAAGATTAGTGTTACTCTATGTATACAAACACATATTATATCCGTATCTCAAAAAGACCAACCATATAGCAAGGGAGGTGTGCGGAACCCTCAGTAACATTTTACATGGGAAGAGGATCTGTACTTGAATAGACATATATAATGTACAAACGAACCAGATTGTGTTCACCTAGGACAAACAATATTCTAAGCTTTACCCCAATTTAAAAAAAAAATTTAAAACCAAGAAGAAATAATGAGACATAAACTTATGGGGCTTTCTCCATGCACATTCCAATGTAATTTACAAACTAGGAACACGACTTCCAGAAAGGCTCTGCTGCCCTAGTAGCCAGATATGGGAATGGAGATATGCTTCCTGCTTGAGGCCACTTCCTACAACAGCAGCTTTAAACCCATTGCTAAAGGTCACTAAATATTCACCAAACTTGCAGTTCGGTAAAAGACACCTGCTTTCTAAAAAAATTCTGGGGTGGAAAATCGACCAAAAATTTCAAAAGAGGGCAACCTTCCAAGAACACAATTTCAAGAGTTCTACTGTACTCCCAATTGTTTCCTTTTTTTTAACAGAAAAGGAAACGGTGGAGAAAAATGATGAGTTTTACGAATTTTCAAAGACATGCAAACCCAAATTACAAAAACCTATCAGCTCACAGCAGCCAGTAGGGCCATTAGCATAAATGCTGCAAACAATAAATGCTGAAGCGATTGTGGAGAAATGCGTACCCTGGATTCTAAGGGGGACGTGGTAAGAGCCACTAATGAAAACACAAAGAAGGTGCTTTGAAAAGGGAAACACGGTGCTACCAGTCAATCAATCACACCCACTGCTGGGCCTATCACCTGAGAAAATGAGAATCGAAAAGTCACAGCCTGGCAATCCTGCACTCCAACAATATTTACCATAGCCAACACTTGGAAGCAATGAAAATGTCCATCAACCGAGGAATGCACAAAGTAGAAGTGGTCCACGTACACAGTGGAAAATTACTCCAATAAAAAATAAAAATTAAATGTAAAAATCCAACAAAAGTAAGGAGACATCAGCTTGTGTGGGTTTGTCCGGGCACACTCCACTCTAATTTATAACCGAGAAACACCACAGGCCGCAAGGGCTTTTCCCTAGTTACCAGGGTGGGGGACATAGAAAGGCTGCCGCCCTCTGGCAGTTACCTGCAAAAGCAGCTTTAAAGCCTGTGCTAATGGTCACTTCATAGGAACAAGTACTGCAGAACTGTAAATGAAACAGGCCCTCAAAATGTCTTGAGGGAGGTAAAGGCCAAAACATTTCAAAATGTGACACATACTTAAAGAGAACACTTTGAAGAACTAAGGGGTAATCACAGCTTGAAAAATAGAAAAGGATATGCCTTAAAGCTCAATTTCAACAGAATATGTGGCACATTCGAATTCAACCACAGACAGGTATCAGCTCACACTTGTCAGAATAACCATCAGCAAGAAAACTACAAACAATAAATGCTGAAGGTGTTGTGGAGAAATGCATACCCTCAACTTCAAAGGGGACGTAACTTGGAAAGGGCCACGAATGAGAACAGAATGGAGGTGCCTTAAAAAGGTAAACATTGAGCTACTATATGATCCAGCAGGCCCACTGCTCGACGTAAAACCTAAGAAGAGAGAATTGGAAAGGCACAGGCAGGCAAATCTGCACTGCACAGTATTACAATAGCCAAGATATGGAAGTAACCAAAAAGTCCACCAACAGATGGATGGACAAAGAAGAACTCCTCCATGTACAGATGGAATATTCGCTAGTGAAAAAAATGAAACAATGCCGTTTGCAGCACCATAGATGAGTCTAGACGTAATCACGCCACGTGTAGTAAGTGAGAAAGCAAAAGACACATATCCTATCATATCACTTTTAAGAGTTACTTAAAAATTGATACCAATGAAGATATTTCCACAGAGAAAGGCAATCACAGATTCATTAAAAAACTTATGGTTCACCAAATAGAAAGGGATGAGGATTGGATACATTACCACATTGGGGTTAACAGAGATATACAAACCATGTGAAATATATAACCACCAAAGACGTACGGAAGACCAGGAGAAGACTACTCAACATTGTGTCATAACCTACATGGGAAAAGGATGCGAGGAAGAATAGATGCATGTATATGTGTGAAAGAACCACATCTTGCACACCTAGAACAAACAAACCATTGTAATCATATATGCTGGGATAAAAAATAAAAAGTAAATTACAAATATGAACAAGAAGTAATGAGACATAAACTTAAAGGGCTTTTCCCTGGCACATTCCATTCTAATTTACAACCTAGAACACCACTTCCATTAAGGCTCTGTTTCCCTAGTAACCAAATATGGTAAAGGGGAAATGCTGCCACCTTGTGGCCGTTTCCTGCAAGAACAGCTTTAAACTCACAGCTGATGGTCACTTAACATTCCCAAGGACTCAGGGCTGTAAAGGACACCTGCCCTAAAAAATTGTGCTGAAGGAGGGAATGGACAAAACAATTCAAAACAGGCAAATGTTTCAAGAAGAGAGTATGAAGAGTTAAGTTTTACTCACGCTCTTTTAAAAAAA